>NC_083340.1:49574479-49793544 GCF_019175385.1 Lycium barbarum
CATTGCTTCCAAAATAGCATCAGTAATGATTTCTTTTACCTCCAAAGGTTCACTTTATTTTGACTCCTACAATATTAGGATACGTATTGGTCTTAAATATTAGAGCTTTTGGTTATTGTGGTCAAATTGACCTTCACATTTATTAAGTGTTTGACATCTAAAAGCTATTTTTCTGTTACAACCTGACATAACAGTTGTTGGATTTTGCGTTTATGCAGTATCTATGAAATGAAACAATGAGGTAACACTGCATAAAAAAGGATCGGAGAGGAAGAGGGGACCGGGTGGTCGAATTGTTGGTTTTCTTACTTCTATTTTTTTGTTTCTTTGCATAGGTAAATTTTTTCATGATAGTTTTGTTCGTTACATTTGATTTATTTAATAAAGAAAGAAAATAATGATAGCGGCAGTGTCAAAGGAACATCAGTGATAGAGGTGAAGGCTTAGTTAATGGTGATGGTGGTTTTGAAAACTATAAATTAAGGGGGGGAAATATGATTTGACAAAGATTCAAGCATTTTAGATATGTGAGACACATATTATTTTACCATGAAGCGAGTTTTGTCTAATACACACTATGCTGATTGAGTTCACGAGGTCAATAAGTATAGTTTCAACTGAGGCATTTAGATGAAAATTGTTGTCAGTTATAGGGAGTCTGCTTTGTATTTCTCCTATTCTTAAATCGATTGTGAAGTTCGGTAGCTTTTAAAAAAAATTGAGCTAATAAGAAATCTAATGACATGAAAAAAGCAATTATGAAGTGTATTCGGAAGAAGTATGAAGAATTATTCTTTATCCTTTTGTCATGTGTTGAGACAGCTACTCATTCTACTGCTTCCTTCTACCTTAGCCCTCTCCAGTTGAATCAGAAAAGAATCTCAGGAACCCAGGTTGACATGGGTTCCCTAAGGTCAGAGTAAGGGTGCCTTTGGACTTCTCCAGTTTGATATGAGGATCAGGTTCTTCTATTTTCCTCCATTACTCAAACCACTATTTTCTTCACTGAATTGACCATATCCTGACATTACATGTGTTCTGCATATGTCCATGGTGTTCGCAGAAGCATACCGAATGTTGAATAGAGACTTTTTTTTGTCTTTGTTTCTTTGTATTTCAAACCTGGCTTGCCATTGTTTTGATTCTTAGGAGGAAAAGTTGTTATTCCTGAGGACCTACTCTTCCCATATAGATCAACCATGATATTCGCCATTATTTCCTTTTAATTCCTTCAGAGTCTTGCTAGCATCACTTTTGCCTGTAAGGTGTGGCTAGAATCTTTTGAATTTCTAGTCCAGCCTTTTCATTCTTCAAAGTGAGAACCTGGTTCTTGAGATTTTCACTTTCACTTACCAGCTTCCATCTTACTTTTTCCAAGCTTGTGCAGCTCATCAGGAGAATAGTGCGTTCTTGCATTAATTCATTCCTTTAAAAGAAGAGACTCTCGAGCATGTTGAGGACAGTTTGAGTCACACTTTCCAGCTTTCTTCTAGACTAAGTTTGAATTTTTTTTTCCTTACTTCTAAAGTACTTCTTGCTAACATCCTCATATTTTTCATCTTCGTTACCCCAGAAGAACCTACTCAGGATAAGTGCTGTGGAGTTTTTCTTTTTTCCTTCTGAGCTAGTCATTGATACATAGATTTCCTGTTCATCTCCCATTGTCTGATTCTATTCTTCCATATTTTGAATAGGTGGATTCCCCATGGACTCCTGACCTACTTCTTCAGTCTCAAAATTAGCTATTAATACAAGATCTTATTTTTCTTCTATTGAGAGTTGATCATCATAGTATAGATTGGTTCTTGATGTTCCTCCTTCTACTACATCATCAAATTATTCTATTACTTTTGTGAGAGCTCTGACAAATTTTTTGATGGTCATCTTCCCGACTATTAGCAATACTAAATCTTCATTAGAGATTTTTTTCTTGTTCTTGCCGAGTGAAGTACTCTTTTTTGTCTCAAATTGATTATGAAATTCTTGCATCATGTCCCATATTAGTTTTGTAGTTGTACAAGAGCTGATTCTTGTATGCTCTTCGGGATCAATACTGCTCAAAAGAAGTGTTTTAGCTCTGTCATCTTGTTACGACCCAATTTCGCTAAGTCGCACGGGCACCTACCTTTTTCACCTCGGTAGGCGAACCCTTATCCCAACAGCTTTAAAAACATGAAATAATAAATAAACAAATAAATAAGCAGAAGAGATAGAAATACATAAGTCTGACATAATAATAGAAAAATAATGTGGAAATACATCAAAACCACCCCAGAATCTGTCTAGTCATACAAGTGCCTCTAACTAGAATCCACAAGTTTGGAAATAATAATAATACATCAAAAGTCTCAATATGTCTCAGAATATCAAATAAGACATAAATAAAGGAAGAATCTTCAAGGCGGCAAACGTCCTTGAGCTCACCCTGAAAGACTCTAAGCAGCAACCCTCAAACTACTATCAACCACGAGGAGTAGAGGTCGAACCTACCTGGAAGTTTACATTCATAAAACAATGCAGCAAGTGCAGGTCAGTACAAATAACAAGTACTGGTAGGTATCATAGGCCGACTAATATTAGCTAACATATATCAAGACAACAAAGTAAGATAAACAGGTATATCAACAAGGTATAAGTCAATCACGAGTTAGTAACCACGTCCACGTCATCACCTATGTTATAGCATCTAAGCCCAAATGTGCCAAGTCTCAATATATTCAATCTGAATTCGTATAGCACAAGTACATCACAAGAATATCATAATAGAAGTCATAGTACAATGCAATACAACAATGTATGAAGTGTAATGCAATCCATATGCACCGTACACATGTACTCCGATGATGGAACATCACATCTCGACAGTACAACCCATGGGGGACCCGCAAAGTCCATGCACCTCACGATTCCAGCAACAACCCCGGTAATCACTACCTCACTATTCCGGCAACAACCTCGAAAATCGTTACCAGCACTCATCCTCGATTCAATATAAACATCGGGCATCGCTCCTCACATCACTCTCATCCAACGGAGCCCAGCTCATAACAGAGTTTCCTTAAGTATCATCAATGTATCAACAATATATAATGAAGGATGAGAATGCGTGCAATGTATAAGTTCAATGTCAATAATCAAATCAATATCTAAAGTACCACGCATGGGCACACCAAGAATATCATGAAAAGGCTACACAATAAGCCATAATCGAATCACTACGACAAGTAAGATACTACAATATCATAATCAAGAAATATCAATAGTCTCCAAAATCTACTATCTCCACATGGCATCGATCCAACAACAATAGAACAAGATAAGTCATAACACAACGGGGTGGCTAACCCCCAAATCACACAACAGGGCCCAACTTAAGAAAATATCCAACCCAACTTCTTACCGGAAGGTTTACATGCATTCTCCGATAATATCGTCTAAATATATGCTTCGCTAAACGAAGTCTCACCATAGGATAAACTGTAACCTACCTGGAAGGCCGAACAGCAAGGTCTCCACAATCACACCTTAGTCTTTCCTTTACTTTGATCCTTGAGATAAAGAAAGTCTAAGCATATTCAAATCAAGAAATTAGAATCAAGAAGAACATCGATCAAGCCTTACTTCTACTCAAGACCCAAATCCCAACCTATGGATTGGGTTTTATGAACTAGAAGGGTGAAATTAGGAATCTAAAGGTTCCAACATGAAATTAAAGCTCTAGGTGATCAATCCCCATCAATATCAAGCTAGAATGACCAACAATTTACTTAAATTCGGATTCTAGGAAAAACCCTCAAATATGGGTATAAACCCTAACTTCCAATTCCATAAATTAGCCACTATAAGAAATTATGAAATAATAGATTTTAGTCATCAATTCCATGCTTAATAAAGCTAACCCAATCAATAAATCAAGATTACAAGCCTAGAAAGAAGAACTCATAAAAACTCTCTTTTAATTCTCAAGTTCTTAAAGAAACAAGCATATTTTATAAATCTCCTATGATGATTAATGGAATATGGAATGGTAATGAAGATGGAAGAAATTACCACAATGATTCTCCCCCAATAAATGCCTTGAAATGCTCCCAAAAGCTCTATTTTTGGAGAGAGTAATAAGAAATCTGGACCGTCGGCTGCTTTTGTGCTACCGCTTTAGCGGTTCGGCCAGCGCTTTAGTTGTTCGGCCAATGCTTTTGTACGCGCTTTCACGCTACCGCTTCAGCATTTCAGTCATACATTCGCGCGCGCTTTTGTGCAAAAGCGGTCACCCGACACTAGAATTTTCTGGTGTCTTCCCAAACTTGAAATCGACTCCCGGAACCTCCCAGACACAAACCAAATATGCAGATATATACATAAAACGCGCTACGAACACACTCGTGATCTTGGAATTCCCATCGTAGGTCTCGTTGACCAAGTCAACCCCGATATCTCAAAACTAACGTTCCAACCCAAGTCCCAAAATGCACCCGAGTGCATTGGGAACCGAACCGATTATACACACAAGTTCTAAATGACCATCCGGACCTCTCAGAATCGACAAATTTTCAATAAAGGGGTTGTTTACCTAAAGTCAACTTTAAGTCAATCCTTTTTTGCTTTAAGCTTAAATTTCCCAAAAAGTCACCCAAATCATATCCAAACACCTCGAAAAGCATGTCAACGATTCTTTCGGGTCAAATATGAGCTAAACAAGCTCAGAGAAGGGTCAAAAGCATCGAAAAAATAGTAACAACCAAACGGGTCGTTACACATCTATTCGTCTATTTCAATGTTCTGATCAATACTCTGGAGGGCTTCGAAAGTCTAGAGACTATTTCCCATTTTTAGGATAGTTCCGTTGAAAATCTGAGAAAACTCAAATCATGAAAGTTGTATTTCTTTGAAATACCTTTCCAATGGTAAGTCGCCCAACTCAAACAGAGCTTCGTACAGAAAGTTTTGACTGTTTTACTAAGCAAAGTTTGGCAATTGCGTCGGAAGGGTGCCGCTGTCAAAACAAAGTTTTGACCAAAATTTTGCCTTGTGTGGCACCAATGCGTAGTAGGGATGCCACAGGTGATCTCATCGGCGATGGGTCCGAGGGGCAAGGGTGCCGCGGCCCATTATTGTTCTGAATTTTATAAGTTTCCCACTTCGTTTTGGCCGACTTTTTGAGAGGAAACAAAGCCTAACAATTCCCCAAAACATCTAAGGTAAGTTATCGATCAATTCTCATCATTACTTCTTACTTCTAACATTAAATTGACACTAGTTCATCTTCCCAAACCCTAAATTCTTGAAAACTCAAGAAAGCAGAAGAAGGGGGCATGTGGAATTTTGTCTAAAAGGTAAGATTTCTGATTTTTTTTTTTGGAATTATTAATGAGGTTTGGACTAGTGTAGAGCATACTACAAGATTATAATTCACTAATGATTCACATGAGGATTCAAGAATAAGTTTTAAGGCTAGAAAAGCCCTAGTTTTTCGAATAAGGGTAGAAATCCCTAGAATCGATTAAAGTTCTAATCTTTATCATCTAAACCTGTTGTAGAGTGATTGTTGAACCTTGTAAATTCTATTGGTACAATTTTAGCGGGATTTGAGTTATGTCTCATTTCGAACATACTTTTTCTTTAAGGTGTTATTTGGCAAGGTTTGTGTGCGTGAGGGACAAGCCCGCATAAAACCTTATGTGTATTCTACTATATCTTTGCATACATTATTTCCCCTATCAAATGATGATTAAAATGAATTATAAAGCATTTAACTTTGAACATGATTTACCTCTATAAGGGATGCTTTGAACTTGTTTTTAAAGGTTTGGATATTTGAAGTGTTTTGCCCTACGAACGGGTCTCGTTGAATTGAAGTTTGATTAATGACTTGAATTGGATTTCTAAATTGATTAATGACATGATATATCCCTAATAACGGGAAGAAGAACATAATCCATAATGAACAATTCGGCTATCATAATATGACTTGTGATTCGGCTTTCATGCCATGATTTGAGATTTGGCTTCCATGCCATGATTTGTGATTCGTCTAACGTGCCATGATTTTTATTGTTTTTAATGGTGTGTTAAGTAAATTTGATGAGCAAGTTCGTGATACTCACGCGGATTAGGAGAGCTTGCTACTTTTTGGACTATTTGGTGAGCCCACATGCTTGTTCATGGGGCACCATCCTATATTAATATTGTTTTAGTTTCCAGGCTGTGTCCCGAAGTTAGATTATATTCTATTTATCATCTTAGAAGCTCCATAGATAGACGTTAATTCTGTGGGTAGTTGTTGAAGTCATTGTTTGACTCTTTGGGTGTTGCTACGTTTTATAACGATACATTTATGATAGACTTCCGCTAATTTTATTATTTGATAATGATCATGAGTTAGTTAGCTATTTATAACGTATTGATATAATTGTTGAAAGATCATCGAAAAAAGATTAGACTTTTATTGATTTTATGAGGTGCTTCTGGTGTTTTTCATAGCATCGGATGCCTGTTACTCCTAAGGTGGGTTTTGGGGCGTGACACAATGACTCTACCAAGTCAGAGAAGTCCCTTACAACTTAATACAAACCTAATACAAATTCTAGGAATAGTAAATAAGTGGAACCATATTTAACATAACTATAACAACACAAGAACTGAATGATAAATATTGATAAGAACAAGTTCTTTGTTGTTGTTGTAGTCGGCTCTCTCGAGACTCTGGTCTCACTCTAGATGTCTCTCTCTTTGGATGTTGTTAAGCTCCAAATCTTTATAATGTGTTGTTTATATAGGAGTGGTTGTCGCCTTCAATTTGTCTAGGGTTTTCTTCTCCTATTCCAGTGCTAATTCCGTTTATTCAACTTATGGTAAATTTTCCAAAACATGAAATCTAATTTCTTATCGAATAAGAATGAGTCAATAATTTCAATCCTCCGAGTTGGTATGAAACAACTTCTCTTTTACAGTCTCCAGTATTCTTTCTATGAACCAGTTCCTCTCCTGTTATGACTGCTTCGCTATTTCCTTTGGATATCTGTTTGGACTCCTGGTTCGTCAGCATCTTCCTTCAATCCTCCTTGTACTTTATTGTCTCTTGATACATAGTTTGTCAATGATCAAAAATTCATTTTAAGCTCTGAATCATTATTGAGACAACAACATCTCAACAATACTCATAACTGAGACTCTACCAAGACATTGCTCCTTAACTTTCAAGACTCTAAAGCCTAAGAACTGATGGTCGAGAGTCATGATGGCACCTAAAGAGCAACTAATCTATAGGTGAACCAACCCAATCCCAGAAAACCAACGCAATCCAGGCAAAGCTAGAATCTCAACATGAATTTAGAACCAAACCCGATAAAGAATAGAAGTCAAAGAAATGATATAAGTCTTAAATAAACCCAAATACCAAAGTTAGTCACAGGGCATCTAGTGTAAAACTAAATACAAGAGTCTAGGGGTGAAATTCGAAAATGAAATATAAGAAGAGAATATAAGTTGCTCTACAAATAAATAACAGTTGGCTCACCTAGGTAGAATAGCTCAAAACATTGAACAAGATCAAAGTCGATCAGCAACACACTACTAAATGGGTCTGCACAAAGCAGTAAATAGTAAGTCAAAATGACCTAGTATCATCCCTAACGCGTCCCTCTTTCATATCCTCGGAGCAAGTTTTGAAAATATATATATATATATATGAGAATAACAATGTATAATAAAGAAGCTAAAAATAATCCAAAATGGGCGTAAACAAACTTTAACAACAAAATCATAAGTATATCATAGGCCTTCCGAGACAAGGCTACTAGACTTTAACAAGTGGACCTTGCATACAAGACTGTTAGACCAGATCAATGGACTCTCGCAGAAAAGATAGTTAAACCTAATCATTGTGTCTGCACATTTCAAAGGTGTTGGACATTAATACAAGATATAAATTCCGTCACATCAAGAATAAAGCTCATACAAGAGACAGAAATTTAACACTTTCAAATTAAGCACATAAATAGGTAATAGACAACAACGAATCTCAATAGCACATGCTAAGTCAAGTCACCTAATTCCACAAAACAAGTATGCCATGCTCAGTGTATTAGTCAAGCTAAATACAAGTTTAAAATGCTTCATATGTCATAGAAGCATTTACAATAGAGTTAAGAGAAAAAAAGATGTCGAAATCAACGCGATTTAGCTTAAAATAGCATACATGTCCTCGTATATGCTCGCTCCAAAATATACTAGGTAATTTAAATCATTTATACAGGTTCTAACTTATGCTTTTGGATAGCCAAGCGATCAAGAAGTTCAAGTCTCACTTACCTTGAAATCGACAAGTTTCTTACATTCGAAATGTTCAAATCTCCCCCAAATTAATCTCCAAAGACCTCAATCTATGCACAATATCAATAAGCAACATCAATTATATTAGAATGTGTCGATTCATAATTTTAGGTTAAGCATAGGTCAAAATCAATGGAAAGTCAATAAAAGTCAACTCCTAGTAAAACTAGTTAAACCTAAAATAAATTATAGAAATGAATATCCATAAGCTCACGATTCATATTCTACCTCCCTAGAGTCTATCAAAAAAAGTCTCTCTAACTCCCGAGATAGGGGTAAGGTCTTGGTACACTCTACCCTCCCCAGACCCTACATTGTGAAATTATACTGGGTATATTGTTGTTTTAGTTGTAATGTGTCTTGGGGATACATCTTTCATTTTTTTTTTGTTGCCATGAGAAATCAAACGTAGATAGTACCATTTTCCGTGGTAAAACTCATAATTTGGTTCTGGTTTTTAAATTATCTAAATTATTCTCTTTCGAGAAACTATTTTATGGGTTCAAAAAATACAAACCTCCTTAAGACTGCATATCGACCAAACGTTTCAGAAAATTATCAAATTATAAGAATTTCAAAAATTTCAATTAGTGGCGGCTTAACAGATTTGATGGCCTAAAGTCAAAATATATTAAAAGATCTTTTTTTAAGCACAAAATAAGCCCACATGACTTTGATCTAGTTGTGAGAGCACAATGCTTGATGTGTGGGTTAAGGTGCACGTCATGGTGTTGAACTCGTCCCAATACAAAAATGTGGTATTTAAGTGAAAAAATAGAGGGTTGGGGCCTGTAATATTTGGGGTCTTTGGGGCTAAGGCAAGGACTTCATTCTTAACTTGGAGCCGACCTTGATTCCAATTTGAATTAACTAGTTTATTTTTAGAGTTGAACTTTATAATTATACTAAAGATTTATATTTCATGCGAAGTTTGTATCTTGTAGTTTTTTTCTCAAAATTTAGTTTTTAAGCATATTTTGACTTTTACTAGTAACAAATACTGTAGTCATCTCAAGATTTCACATTGACAACTTGTCAGATCGCTCTTTGAGAGGAAAAACATCAAAGGAATTAAAACTAGATTTCCTGTTAAACTCTGCACAAATTCAAGTACACACTCAAAATAAGTTTTTCATTAACTTTCCAAAGTAGCAATTTGCAATAAACAACTTACATTCAAAAGCTTGGGTAAAAAAAAATCAGTATATTAGCAGACTTTCATAATCTCATTATCATGACCTCCGTAAACGAGCACTAATCTTGTAACATTAAATTAGTATTTCATATGATAAAATCTCTGTCCACATTTCCCTTAAAAATATTTAATCCAAGTTTTCTGTAGGTAACTTCTCCTTTCACTTTTCTAGTTCCCCTATTCGAGAATTATTAGTGAGTCGTAAAAAAAAATATAAAATATGAATAGATATTAGTGTTATAATTTTAAAAAGAAACAATGTTTATTAATCAAACAAATATTTTCTCATGATTTTATCAAATTTTCATGATTCTTTAAACAATCTATATCTTTTGTTTAAAGGAATATGTGGAGACATCAATGTCGAATGCAAAACTACTCATTTAAATTGAAATATGTTAACTTGAATAAGGAAACAAAAAGAAAAGGTAATGAAGAAGAGAAATCCCAAAAAAAAACGTAAAAATCTGGTAATGGAACTAAGAGGCAGATTGGTTTTGTTTAAACCTTTAAAAAGGATCGAATATGGTTTTAAGATATATAAAAAGAAAAAAGTTTTCATTGATGTGTGTATGTATGTGTATATACAAACTAATTGAACTTATAGGGGTGCTAATATTAATGTACAAAATACTGAAAATTTAAATCTGTCTTTCACTGTCCTAATATAAGCAACTACATTGAGATTTCTAGACAGAACAAAAGTAATTCGTCAAAACAATTTGGGCGAGACTTCTATTTTCATGACAGAATTCCTTTTGCTTCGTTCGATTTTTTTCCCTCGTCTTCTCAATGCAAATTTCATGATTGTTCACTTCCTTCCTGTACTAAAAATTAAAAGGTAAACCTAAAATTGAAATTTCGTAAATTTCATCTTATAGCTATTAATAACCACAACACAAATAAAAATATTCAATTCAATTTTTAGTTGCATACTGAAGAAATAGAATATAATTTTACTGACATAATCTTTTAAAACTAAAATCAAACCTTCAAGAATGCAAATAAAATGGCAAGGAGAAAAATAATCAGCTCTTTTTGTAGATATTTTTTCCAACGTTTCTATTCTTGACAGTTAGTTAATCACATCTCCAATAATCACATACCAAAATAAAAAAGAAGAAAGACAAAGGAAAAGGTTTTTTTTTTTTTTTTGGTCGAAAAGAAAATTTCAACCAACAAAATTAGTTACCTAGCTAAAACAATAAACAAAGATCGGGCCAAAAAATAAATAATTACTATGAACAAAATTAAGCCATCTAAATACCCCGATTATAAGACAATTAGATACCTTGTATGTGGTGAAAAAGAGATCATTGAATAATGTTTTTTTTCTGCAAAGTCAAATCTAAAGAGTACTACTATTTAGATGAAGCAAAGAAAAATTATTACCAAAAACGACATACATATCAAATAGCCATAACGCCTTTATCCTTATCCTCGAATCTCCCGTAGTCGTCTTATATCTGTCCGCCATTTGGTTTTCTCCTTAGCCTGGTAAGAAACAATATATCACAATAATTGATGCACTACGAATGAGAATAGTAAGTAAATAAAGCAAAATCCTACATGTTAAGTTCTTGCTTAGAAACAATATAGGATATCAAAAACTAATTTACTGAATGAAAATCGTAGATAATAAAATCATATATGATGTCTTTGTATTAAATGTTTTTATGATTCTCTACATATGGCACAACACATGGAGAATGCATGGAGAATAAGCCACCCATAAAACATGAATAAGAAGACATATATAGGACCAAAAACAGAATATCAAAGAGGCAAAGAAATTAATTTATCTTTTTTTTTCACGGCAAAATAGAAATTAATTTATCACTGTAATTATCTGTGATTAATATCAAGAATTAATACACATTAAAAATTATTGAAATTAAAGATCTTCCTCGAATGATGCTAAAAAAACGCTTCTCGGTTCTGCCTTTGGAGTTGCTGTACAAATGTTGTTGTACAAGCGTGAGTTAGCTTATGAGTTATGAGAGGAAACGACTCTAGGATTTAATTGTAAACTAATGTATCAATAAATATTGTTTTCATGGGCTGCTGAATCAGAGGGTTTCTTGGGCTTTATTGCAAGTTGTCGTGGGTTGACTGTTGAAAACGGATATTTAATATTATTAAGCCATTTTTAATCTAATTAGTTAGTAGATTATTATGTGGAGTAATGAAATAAAAATTGCTAAAAAAAAAGGAGAAAAAAATAGGAATAACTACATGGCATAACTAACTCTAGTACATATTTAGATTTAGTAGCTATAGTCTAGATTAATTACATCCTATAGCTAAAAGTAATATGTTAAATACAATTAATAGCTATATATATATATACTAGTTATGTGAGGCCCGTGCTAAGCCCGGGCCTAAACTTAAGATATAAAAGTAGATATTTTAACTAAAAAAATATAATCTGTGTTAGTACAAGTGTACAACAACAACAACAACAACAACCATATACCCATTGTAGTCCCACAAGTGGGTAATTATATAAAAGCAAAATTTTCATTCCACTGCTTTAATATTTTAACTTCCATTTTGATAAAATTATTTACTTCAAATCAAATGCGGAGCCAGAATTTGACATTTATAACTTATGTATCCTAATTTTCTGAAGTTATTTAGTTCTAAATAAATAATCTATACATAGTTAATGAACTTTTAAGACAAATACATAATTTAACTTGTGCAGCGGATGGAGTTGTTCCTCTCTTAATTAGGGATTAGGGGTTCGAACATGGATATGGAAAAACTTTTTGGAGGAAGCGTTCCCTCCGAATAGGCGCGATACAGTGCTAATTATCTAGATTAATTGGGCTTAAATGCGGATATCGAGCACGAACCAGAAAATCAAAGAACATGAAAAATGAGGTAGAAGGTTCGATAGCTTTTGAAAAGTAGACCTTAAAAATAAAAAATAAAAAAATTGACTTAAATAAATAAGATTAGGACCTAAAAGTAATTAATTTTTTTTTAAAAAAGAATTAGAAATTATTGTGAGGACTACAAAAGTCCCCAGGTTCGATAGCTTTTGAAAAGTAGACCTTAAAAATAAAAAATAAAAAAATTTACTTAAATAAATAAAATTAGGACATAAAAGTAATTAATTAACAAGTTTTTAAAAATTTGGGAAACTCTTGTGAGGACTACAAAAGTCCTCACATTCCCTCTTATATTATATAGTAATATATACATATTTACAGTAGAATACCCATCATCACATTATTCACTGTCAACTCAACCCTCCCATCTATCTCTCTCCCCTTTTCCTCCCACTGCTCCGGCAAGGAGCTTTAGCTCCGGTGAACCGGAGTAGCTGTGCCCCTTAACCATCAGACCGTCGCCACTGCCAGCCCCTTCCCCTTTTCCTTTTCTTCTCCTTGCTCTTCTTCTCCGGCTTCTATCACGACCTCCGCCACAGAAGCTAATATCCTTCGTCATTAAAGAAGCTTAGCTAGCGTCCTCCGCCACAGGTCATCTTCTCCGGCTCAGATCTGGTCGTTTTTCGGCTGGCTTCTTCTTCTCCGGCTTTTTCTTCTCAGATCTGACTGGAGTCTGACCGAAAAATACACAGATCTGACCGGAGTTATGCTTGAAACTGATTGATTTATACACAGATCTGATTGAACTTTTTCAGATCTGACCGGAAGTGTTATTTCCAGATCTGTGTATACAATGATAAATATGTGTAAAATTCGAATATTTTGCATTCATTGGTTTGATATAAACATTCAAGGTGGTAAGTTTACCGTTAAGCAGTAGTCCACTGACAAGACGACTTCTGAAAACCTATATATTGTGCTTGTTTTTAGAAGTTTTTTGAACCTATTCGAATTTTCTTAAAAAGCTCAATTTTTTTTAAAGGAATTATTCAAGAATAATGCATTGAAGAATAACAATGAGGCACTTTTCATAAAAATAAAAATGAAAAAAACTTCTCTCACGCCCAAAACACTCATAAAATCTTCGAACAATTTTTTTGGTGCAATCCTTTTCCTACAAAATACTTTTTTGAATTTATTTATTTTTTTGAGAACTTGGCTCACAACCCATGTAATCTTTGTGCCTTAGCTTTTTCCTCAAAGTTGGTGGTAAGAGAAAGTGTGGGGAAGTGTGAGAAAACAGAATCATTTTCTACATCACAAACCATTTGATTTCACATCCTTGTCCCCATCACTCTCCTCTACAATTTGCTTGGATTTTACACCTCATGTCATTTGCTTTTTTGTTTCTATTTTATCTTAGGCACACGTCCCTATTTCTTCCATCAACATTGATATTACCCTGTTCCCAACCACTAATGGTTCACCCTTTTGTTTCCAAATTCCAACAGATTACATCGCTCACAATGTCCTTTAGCCTTTTAATTCAGCCAATATCCCCATCTTGTCATTAATCATGCATGCTCGCACTTGAGTTGGACTCAAATGAAGAACATGTACAAAAGAGAATTATATGAGTTCCACTTCTACGATCTTGATTTTGTTATTTGAGATTTTAATTTTGTGTCTCACACAACAATTGTAAATAATTTGGTGAGTTCCACTTCGACCGTCTTCATCGTGTTAATTGATACTCCCTCCAGTATGAGTAAGGGACGGGGAGAGGGAGTCTCTCGAAACCAAACGAGACTCAAAAGAACATGGGAATTAGCACCATTCATATGAGTACTTATAAAATGGGATTGATATGCTTTCATCAGCTCTAGACTTAATTGAAGGTTAAATATACTGAATCATATATGAAAAAAAAAGCTCTCTTCTCTCTCCTAAACCCATGCAAACCCTGCGCTAATTTACAATGTCGGCGCCGGTCGTTGGTTAGCCGTCGACGGTGGCTGCCCAACCATTATCTCTTGCCTCTAGTTCTCAGTTCCCACCACTACACCACCCTTCATCTTCCATTATCACCGAGAATCAGAACATAGAACCAACAAAAAACCCTAACCCTACAAACCCTAGCCATGCAGATAATGAAATCCCAAAAACTACGTTGATTTAATCAAGAACAATGAAGATTTGGTTGCATAAGGAGTTCCTGAGGTAGAACCAATCCCGCTAAAGCCATGAAGATTGTGGATGGTGAACATATAGTTGAATGGACAGAAGCTGAAGTGCAACGTATGAATATTATAGAAAAGCTTCAGTATGCAGTCGTCGGCAAGTTCTCTTATAGATGGCCTAATTTGGAGGAATTACGTACGTAGATCCCACTACAATGTGGTTTGAAGAGATATTGTCCTATTGGTTTATTTGGCAATAGACATATTCTAATAAGAATTGAATTGTTTGAAAATTCGCTAAAGATTATGGCAAAATCTGCTTACTATATAAAATCAAAGGATGGTGGTGTGTATCAGATGAGCACATTGTTATATGATACTAAGTTTAAAGTTGATGAGGAGACAACAATGGCCATGGCTTGGATTTCTTTCCCGAATCTACTACCAACATTCTTTGTGAAGAATGGCTTGTTTTCACTTACCTCAGTAGTGGGCAAGCCTTGGCATTTAGATATGGCCACCATTAATAAGACTAGGTCTTATTGTGCTAGAGTCAAAGTCTTAGTTGATCTTGGTGTTAAATTGCCAAAGGTTGTTAACATGAAGATTACAGATGAAAAGAATGGGAAGTCTCGATTGGTTAAGGTGCAAATCCAATATGATGTTTTGTCAAAGTATTGTAAAAAGTGCAAGCTACAAGGTCATAATGAAGAGGGATGTAGAATTATACATCTTGAACTTAGAAGAACTGTAGTTGAGGAGGCAGAAGTGGAAGGTGAAGCCGAGGTTCAAAAACCAGTAGATATAGGAAATTTCGAAAACAGGAATTATAGGAGGCCAGCAACAATTTTGTCTAGTGGGAAAGTAGTTGGAGATCCAGGCAATTGGAATACTGTGAAGAATAGGAGAGTTTTTATTATGGATAAGAATCCTAAAAAATAAACAAAAAAAAAAGATAGGATAAGTACTACTCAAAAGTACAAACACACGTGTAAGGACACGTGTCATCTCTACATGAAAGCCTACAACAAGATTTTTATAGGCTTCAAATGTTACATAAGCATCATAAGTTCTTATTTATAGCTTTGTTGGAACCTTTCCAACAAGCTAGGTATATATAGAAGTATCAAAGGAGGCTAGGAATGAAGACTGCTGGAGCTAATTGTAATGGGAAGATTTGGTTCTTTGTGAATGAGGAAGTTGATGTGGAAATCCTCTCAGATACCCCTTAGGAAATCACCTTGAAGTTATTCATTCATAAGGAAAACAGATTCTTGATATCCAATCTGGTGTATACTAAATGTGATGAAATTGAGAGATTGCAGCTTTAGGACAGTATATATCATCTTGCTGGTAATATAGATGCACCTTGGTTGGTTGGAGAAGATTTTAATGTTGTTCTTAATGAAGATGAGAAGATAGGTGGAAATCCTGTAATTCCACAAGATTATGAGGATTTTGTATTTTGTAGCAATTCATGTGAACTGTTGGAAATTGCTTTTAAAGAGAGTCCTTTTACTTGGTGGAATGGAAGGGCAGGTGATGATTGTATCGAAAGGTTGGATAGAGTTGTCATTAACTCACTGTTGCAGCAATGGTTTGGTAACATAGAAGTGGAGCATTTGTCCAGGACTGGATCAGATCACGCCCCTCTCCTCATTACTCTTGGAACTCATGCTCCAAACTTTAGGTTCTTGAAACTTTGGATAGAACACCCCTCCTTTTTGGATACTGTTAAAGCAACTGGGCCTGAAGAGAGTGATAGTAATCCTTTTTTGAGTTTTACAAAAAATATCAACCAGATAAAAGGAGCTTTGTCAGTATGGAGTAAGGAAGCTTTTGGTGACATTTTCAAGCAACTTATCATTATGGAGGATATTTTGAGAATTAAAGAGCAACTCTTTGAAGAAGAACCTACAGTGGAGAATAGAACTGTCCTACAATTAGCACAAGCTGAAATGAAGAGATATCTGCATAATGAAGAAGAATTTTGGAGGCAAAAATCTGGTTATACATGGTTTACAGAAGGTGATATGAATACAATATTCTTCCATAGTATTGTAAATGGAAGAAGAAAGAGGCTGCAAATTAAGTGGATTCAGTAATCAGGTGGAGTATGGCTAGAAACTGAAGAAAATATAGCAGATGGGGTACTCAACTTCTTTCATAATCAGTTTGCACAAAAGGGATCTAATTATGACTTTAGCATGCTCAAGCACATTCCTAGATTGGTGTCTGATGAATGCAATGATCAGTTGTGTGCCTTGCCTATATTTGAAGAGGTAAAAAGAGTAGTATTTGAGCTTAAGGGTGACAGTGCTTGTGGTCTAGATGGAATTTCAGGTACATTATGTCGTGCAAGTTGGGATATAATAGGTGTGGATGTCTTTAGGTTGGTCAAGGCATTTTATGAAGGGCATACACTTCCTAAATCAATTACTCAATACTAATCTTGTCCTTCTTCCAAAGAAACCAATTGTTCAATGTTTTGCTGATCTCAGGCCTATCAGCTTAAGAAATTTTATCAATAAGGTGATTTCAAGAGTGGTACATGGGAGGCTTGATAGTATTTTATCACAGTTGATATCCAGTAATCAATCAGGTTTTGTTAAAGGAAGAACTATTAGTGAAAATGTATTATTTACACAAGAACTAGTGACTGATATTAGGAAGAGAGGAAGACCTGCAAATGTTGTTATAAAGTTAGATATGGCCAAGTTATATGATATATTGTCATGGCTATACCTGACTAAGGTTCTGGAGAAAATGGGCTTTGCAGGAGAATATGTGGATCAGAATTGGAGATTGTTAGCCAACAATTAGTATTCTGTATTGTTGAATGGTCAATCTTTGGCTTCTTTCATCCTACTAGAGGAGTAAAGCAAGGTGATCCACTGTCACCTGCTTTATTTGTACTAGATGTAGAAGTTTTGTCAAGAAGCCTTAACTCTTTATTTGAGGAGGAGCAATACAGAAGCTATGGAGTGCCAATTTGAACCACTTGGCCTATGCTGATGATACTATCATTTTTACTTCTGCTGATAAGGTTTCTTTAGAGATGATTATGTCTGTATTGAAGGAATATGAGAAGGTGTCAGGGCAGTTGATTAATAGGTTTAAAATTTCTTTCTATATGCATCAGAATACAGCAGCTTCTTTGTTTCAACAGGTTGAAAACATTACTGGATTTTCTAGAGGTGTATTTCATTTTAAATACCTTTGGTGTCCCATCTTTCATTCAAGGAAAAAGAAGGTTTATTACAATGATCTTATTAAAAAAAAGGTGAAAGACAAGCTGCAGAACTGAAAAGGAAGATTGTTGTCTTTTGGGGGAGAAGGCAGTGCTCATTAACAGTGTATTACAAAGTATGCCATTGTACCTTTTCTACCAAGTATACACTCAATGATTTACACAAGATCTTTGCTAGATTTTTTTGGAGTAACAAAGAGGAAGGGAGAAGTAGACACTGGTCTGCCTGGTTAAAATTATGTGTTCCTAAACATGAAGGTGGCCTAGGATTCAGATCTTTATTTAATGAGTCTAAGGTCTTGTTTGCAAAGATGTGGTGGAGGTTCAGAATAGAAGGGACTATATGGGCCACTTATATGTGGAACAAGTATTGTAAAAGGAAAATTCCAACTCTGGTACAATGGAAAGGAGGCTCACAACTTTGGAAAAACATGTTGGAGGCCAGAGATGCAATTGAACAGGATATATGGTGGAAACCAAGAGATGGCTCAGCCAACTTTTGGTATAATAATTGGACCAAACTAGGTCCTTTAGCTGATCTCATGCCTTCAAATTTCCCTATAAATGACAATATACAAGAGGTGAAGGATGTGATGATTAATGACAAGTGGAATGTTCAGAAACTACAACAAACTGTGCCTGAAGATGTAGCAGAGCATATTACAAGAAAATGTTGGAGAGATGAAGTTACACTAACATACACAAGCCTTGGTGGCTACCTACTAGTAGTGGCCAGTTTACAGTGGGGAGTGCATGGGAGAAACTAAGGCAAAGAGGTGAGTATAACTTGTTCTTTGAGCAAATGTGGATAAAGCGACTACACTTCAAAATTGCTTTCTTCCTATGGAGAGTATGGAAACAGAAATTACCTATGGATAATGTGCTTGCTAGAATAGGGATTTCTATTGTTTCAATATGCATGTGCTTCTCACAACCACAACAAGAAACAATGGAACATGTATGTCTTACAAGTGACTACGCAGCTGGATTGTGGAAAGTGCTTGCAGATACAGCTGGTGTGCAAGGTCCTTTTGTTCAAATTAAGCAAACTGTCAAGAAATGGTGGGATACTGAATGTTCAACCAAATTGAAGTCTCTATATCAAGCAGCTCCAGCTATCATTATGTGGCAATTGTGGAAGAGAAGAAATGCAATGGTTTATGGAGAAAAGATGTGCAGACATAAGGTCTTGTATGAGATTAATTTGAACCTGATTCAGTTTGCAAAGACAAGATATCCTCGGATGAAGAATTTGGCCAATTCTTGGCCTCAACTGGTGCAATAGTTGGAATGTTACAGGCCTCACATTACATAAACCATGGTGCGATGGTGTAGTCCTGATCAAGGATGGTATAAATGTAACAGTGATGGCGCCTCTAAAGGAAATACTGGTCCTAGTGCTTCTACTTTTTGTGTTAGGAATCATGAAGGTGATTTTATTCATGCAAGTGCTAGGAGAATTGAAGATATCACTTGTTTAGTGGCTGAAGCTAAAGCCATGTATGATGGCATTAGATATTGTGTACAGAAGCAGCTTTTACCACTGTTTTTAGAGACAGATTCTCTTGGTCTTTTGAAGTTTGTAGAAGGAAAATGGGATGTCCCATGGAGTGTATGTATGGAGGTGCACAATATAAGAGAATTGGAGGAGAAAAGGAACAATACAGATAGGCCATGTTATGAGAGAAGGGAACCAGTTGGCAGATTTTTTAACTAACCATTCTTTTGATTTTGCAGGTCTGATAAGCTTTAGTTCATTCATTGAACTACCAGTAGCAGCAAGAAGACTTGTCAATATAGACAAGATGCATCTGCCTTGTTTCAGATTCAAAACTATGTATGTTAGGGAACCAGATTGAGTGCATAAGAAAACACAAGAATATGCAGCCTTTGAAGCTGTAACACAAGGAGAATGCAACACATAGTAAGACAATGCAGTTACTGGAAGTTGTAATACAAATGAAGAGAAAGCTTGAGTTTTGACAAGAACCAAAGTATCAATACTGGTTTTAGCATTATGTAAGTCTAGCACTATGCAACTTCTATACAATGTGTGGCATTGACTTTATGTTCAGGCTGTTGGAAGAGGTTGTATAGTGGTGGAGATTATGGATTGTTGAAAGCCATACTGAAGGAAGGATTTCATTCATTACAAACAGATAAAGAGCTGGCCAAGCCTGAACTTGCACAACTTCAAGTTAGAAAAACACTTCTGTTGGTTACTGATTTCATAGCACCTGGTGAGAGCTTGGAGGTTACTTAAGTGAAATCAAGCCACAACTTGGACATGTGATGCTATAGTTTAGGCTAGTCTTTTTGTTGTTTATTCTGTTTTTCATGTTAGAGGCACTTTTGGCCTTGTATTATCTTGATTCTTCTGTACAGACTTGTTTTGATTAATAGACCACAACTAGCACCATCCTAGTCGTTTCACTTAAAAAAATTCATACGAGTACTTTTGTCTCTTCGAGACAACAAAACAAAAGGACAGCCCTCTCTATATCTCGATCTCGATTTAGCATCATATATTTCTCTGGAGAGCCCCCACAAAAAAAGTACTCAAATTTTGTAGAAGTGATTTTGGAGGTTACAAACCCCCTGAAAATGGAATATAGTTATTTCTGGAAAACAAATTATGGAGGTTAAAACCTCTGCAATTTACCGTCGCATTAATTGCGGGAGTTGCTTCAAAACCACTGCAAATTGATTCAATTCAAATTGTGGCAAACGTAATTGCAGCGGTTTCTTAAACCGCCGTTACAGCAAACAGCGGGGGTTTTAAACCTCCGCAATTTGCATTTTTAACCCCCACTAAATGACAGTTTTTTTTGGAGTGATATATAATAAGAGTGTCTACTTAGCATTCTTATATTATGGTTCAAAATAAGTGTCCATTTACATTCAAGAACGAATTAATTATTTTCTTAAATTTACTCTTATTTTGATAGTGCCTTTTTATGTAATCAAGAAACTATATTAACTAGGTAGTATTTAATTATGGGTGGTTTAGTCAAAATATCTATTTACTCTTGGAGTTAGTATTTTCTTAAAGGATGTGCTAAAGGTCAAGTGAACATTTATTTTGAACCGGAGAAAATATTTTTATGTTGTGCCTCACAAACTTGAAACTAATTATGTGACACTTCTTTTTATCATACAAATTGTTGGACCCAAAATTTGAGAACCCTTATTACTCTGTAAAATAGAGTGTGTGGCTCTGTGGTTTGAGATAGAGTGGGGAATGATTGATAATTTGATGAATTATAGATGAATTAGATAGTAGATTAATAGGTTTAGCAACAAGAAAAAAATAGAAATCCTTGTTTTAACAATATTAACGCGCGTACACCGCTTAAATTAGAAACTTTATCCACGATTTCTAGTCAGCAATGCATCCAACTATTTTGAGACAATTATGCGAACTTAACATAAAATATATAATTATGAAACTGTTAGACATATTATTTTAGTATAAGGCAGTGAATACAGTTTGATAATGTGTACATGTGGTAAATAATACTCCATAAGAAGAAGAAAAAATGAAGTGTAAATTTTAATATAACATCCATAACTATTAGCATTTCAAAAGATCTTGAAAAATAATTTGGGAATTAGTAGTCAATAGTAAGGGTAAAACATGAGAAAAAGGTTGTCTTTGTCTTGATATACTAAAATGGACAAGTAAAAATGAAAGTGTATTTTGAGAATAATAGATAAGTGAAAATAAACGAAGGAAGTACTAGAATCAATGTGACTACATGATTTTAATTGTCAAAAAGATAGATCCTTGCTCTAAAGGCCTTGATAATTATTATTACATCTTTTACTACATCCTACATAATAACTAAAATCTTTAATGCTCTATAGTAAGTGGAGATAACGACTGCAAACCTCTAGAGAGCTTGCGTAAAAATCATTAACCATTGCAAGTGAAAAAAATATTTATGTACTACTCTAATGTTTACACATTAAGCAAAGTAATTGTAATATTAAGAGTACAAATTGGTAAGTGATATTATACCGTTACTTAATGAGAATCTTACATCACATGATTTTAGGAGTACCAATTACATTTTTTGTATACATATTTTGAAATAATTATCCAATTTGACAATACTTTTCATTTTGTGCCAACCATTATATAGAAGGGGACAGAGACATTGTGTTGGGTGATTTAGAACATACAGGAAGGCGTCGCGACTTTGGCTATTGCAGGAGTATTAAGGTTGATGAGGTTAAGGGTGTTGTTCGTAGGATGCGCAGGGGAAGAGCAACCGGACCTGATGAGATTCCGGGGGAATTCTGGAAGAGCGCGGCCCCGGAAGGTTTGGAGTGGCTGACTAGGTTGTTTAATGTCATCTTTAAGACGGCATTGATGCCCGAAGAATGGAGGGCGAGTGTAATGATCCCTCTATACAAGAATAAGGGAGATATCCAGAGTTGCAACAACTATAGAGGTATCAAGCTGCTAAGCTGCTAAGCCATACTATGAAAGTGTGGGAAAGGGTGGTGGAGATGAGGGTGAGGAGAGGTGTGTCTATTTCAGAAAACCAGTTCGGATTCATGCCGAGACGTTCAACTACAGAAGCCATCCATCTTATGAGAAGGTTGGTGGAGCAGTATAGGGAGAGGAAGAGGGACTTACACATGGTATTCATCGACCTAGAAAAGGCTTATGACAAAGTTCCAAGACAGATCCTATGGAAATGCTTGGAGGCTAAAAGTGTACCTGTGGCGTACATTAGGGTGATCAAGGACATGTATGAGGGAGCCAAAACCAGGGTGAGGACAGTAGGAGGAGACTCAGAGCACTTTCCAGTTGTGATGGGGTTGCATCAAGGATCAGCTCTTAGTCCGTTTTTATTTGCCTTAGTGATGGATGGATTGACACGGCAAATTCAAGGTGAGGTGCCATGGTGTATGCTTTTCGCGGACGACATAGTCCTGATTGACGAGACTCGTAGCGGAGTTAACGCTAAGCTGGAGTGTTGGAGACATACTCTGGAGTCTAAAGGGTTTACGCCGAGTAGGACCAAGACAGAGTACTTGGAGTGTAAGTTCAGTGAAACAACTCAGGAGGCTGACTTGGAAGTAAGGCTTGGTACCCAGGCCATCCAGAAGAAAAGTAGTTTCAAGTACCTTGGATCTATTGTGCAAGGCAGCGGGGAGATTGACGATGATGTCACACATCGTATTGGGGCAGGGTGGATGAAATGGAGGCTTGCTTCCAGAGTGCTATGTGACAAAAAGGTGCCACCAAAACTTAAGGGCAAGTTCTACAAAGTGGTGGTTAGACCGACTATGCTGTATGGGGCGGAGTGTTGGCCAGTTAAGATCTCTCACGTTCAAAAGATGAAAGTTGCCGAGATGAGAATGTTGAGATGGATGTGTGGCCACACCAGGAGTGACAGGATTAGGAATGAGGATATTCGGGATAAGGTGGGGGTGTCCTCGGTGGAAGACAAGATGCGAGAAGCGAGATTGAGATGGTTTGGGCATGTGAAGAGGAGAGATACAGATGCCCCAGTGCGGAGGTGTGAGAGGTTGGCCATGGATGGTTTCAGACGAGGTAGGGGTAGGCCGAAGAAGTATTGGGGAGAGGTAATTAGACACGACATGGCGCAATTACAGCTTACCGAGGACATGACCTTAGATAGGAGGGTTTGGAGGATCCAAATTAGGGTAGAAGGCTAGTAGATAGTCTCGTTATCCGTTCTTATTAGTAGTCGCATTATTGCAATATAATTTCTTGTGCTCCGATTTCTATTATTATCTGTTATTTCCTGTGCTTTGGTTATCCTGTGTCATCTGCTCCGATTTCTGCTATTATCGGTTATTTTCTGTGCTCTGATTATCCTGTATTATCTGTGTCGTTTGCATTATTTCATTTCCATATCGCTTTAAATCTCTTATCCGAATCTCTTAACCTTATCTAACCTTATCTGACTTCTTTTTATGCTTTTATTGAGCCGGGGGTCTTTCGGAAACAGCCGTCCTACCTTGGTAGGAGTCAGGTCTGCGTACACTCTACCCTCCCCAGACCCTATGATGTGGGATTTCACTGGGTTGTTGTTGTTGTTGTTGTTGTAATCTTAAACACTAAAATACCGGACGCGCGTCTTCATTCATCCATTTAGGCCCGGCTAGGAAAACTTGGATTCAGGAAATCTCCGTATAATAACATTGTTGGTACCGAAACTTTTGACTGCTATAGTGACTGGCTGTTATACACCTATAACAACATTGGCAATTAAATAATGTTTGGTTGTTATAGGCAAAAGAAATGCATAAAATATATTTTTTTTCTAAATTTTTTAATGTCAAATCCTAAGCTTAATCACATTTTGTATAAAGAAGAAAAATCTTTTAATGATTAAAATGTATATTCATATAATATTCTTTGTCATAATAGTGTATTAAAGTATAAATTCTCTTCTTCTTTTTCTCTTATTTTCATTTTGTATTGAAATAATACTTGATATTACTATGGTGGGATTACCGGTGGTTATAGTGGTCTCTGGTCCTGATGGTGGTGTGACGAAGGATACGTGAAAAATAAGGGCAAATGCATGAGTTCTTGTAGCATAAAGGTTGTTGTCTTCGTTTTATGTATATGCTGAGTATGTCAAATGTATATAATTATACTTTGAGGGCCCGAAGGAGTAGTGGGGACGCGAGTAGTAAGTGGAACTAGACAGCGAGTTGCATTAGGGAAGTAGCTAGAGAAGTGTTACAGGTCTCGAATGGTTTCTCTTGTGGGCATAAAGAATGTTGACACCTAATTTTGAACTCCGATAATTTTATTTAATTATCTGGAGTCCCTGAACTACAAACGGAGTAGAATATACATTTCATAATTTAAAAGTAATTTTACAAAATTACCCCAGTGGCATTTTGTCATTGCATTTGGCAAAACACCAGCAAAAAGCAACTGCATGTCATTTTAGCATTTTTAGTATATTTTCATGAAAAATACAAGAGTATTTATTTATTTTCTCAACGAAATGGTTAATTACGAGTTATTTATTTTAAGCAATTCATCATTAAATATCCTACTCCGTCAACGTCAAGGGATTTGAAGTAATTTAGCAAAAATGACAAAGTGCATGTATTTTAGATAAATTAAGTGTATAAAACTAGAGTTTAATTAGTTTGTGTAATTTAGCTTGGTGTTTAATTGATATAATTTAAGATAATTGAAAAACCTTTATTTTAGAAATTTGGTAAACTTTATTTTCCCAAAACACCACATATTTACACTATATATACACACATATACAAGTATAATATACAATATATGTATATGAAAGGAATTAGGCCTTTTATTTCAAGTTGAGCCAGACCGGCCCACGTAGCCGACCCGGCCCAACAAGAGGCGCGTATATATCCCCATAGCCATCAGACAAACGACTCCTTAAGGGGTCTTATTTCATTTTGGCTGGGGATTTCACAAGGAAACCCTAGCCGCACCCCTCCGTCACCTCACGCTCTATTCTTTCTCCGCGTCAGCTAGCCGATTCCGGCAAAAAATCAAAGAAACCCAGGCTCTCCAGTCCTTTCCATGGACAAATCTAGCAACGCATTTATTGCACCACAGGGATTCCTCCATTCTCTTACCAAACAACAACCAAGCACGGTAATTCGCGCCTTTTCTTTCACCTTTTTGCTAATCTCAGAGTCACACGTTGCATTTTTCGTCAATATCCGTTGTATTTGTGTTTGAAAACTCGATTTCTATTGGTTGTTGGATTATGAACTGGATTGATCAAATCCGTTCTAAATCTAGCCGTGTATTTGTTACTTTGGCCAAATCGTAGCCATAGAATCATGAACCAAACAAATTCATCCAGAAACTTGGCATAGTCCCATATCGATTGAACTAGGGTTTCAACCAGTTTTGGGGTTCTATAAATAGAACCCCATTTCTCAAAGTTTCTGACGGATGAATACACTGAAGAAAAACCTGAATTTGAGTTTTCAAACTTAAAATTTGGGATTTTAGTTCAAAGTTTTCAAGACTTAGCTTTTTTCAAAGTTGAGTCTATTAGCTCAAAGATTTGATTTTCTTTGCTTTTGTGTGGCTGAGTTG
Source organism: Lycium barbarum (assembly GCF_019175385.1). Classification (NCBI taxonomy): domain Eukaryota; kingdom Viridiplantae; phylum Streptophyta; class Magnoliopsida; order Solanales; family Solanaceae; genus Lycium; species Lycium barbarum. The sequence continues at coordinate 49,600,362 of NC_083340.1, forward strand.
AGGAAAGGAAGCACCAAGGGCTTTCAAATCCATTCATGCACGTGGCTGCACACTCAAAAGGTAAATTACTATCTTATTCTTGTTTGTGCTTTCAATTCCTGTCTAGTTTGAGTTTGTTGAGTTTTGTTTGAGTCTGATAATGTCTAGTATAGGAGTATACTATTGGATGGCTCATATGCTTGTTGATGTTTGGTATCATTTTACTTAGTTTATAACTTGATGAATGGATATTGGTTCCTGAAACCTATGTTTAAGTATTTATTAGCCTAGATAACCCATAATGAGATTTCTTTGAGGGCCAATGGTGATCCAGGCCATTGATAAGGTCATATCTGAACATGAACTCTAAAACTTTAGCTTAAACAAGTATGTGAGGGCCTGTGTAGACCAATCTCAAATGGTGATTAGTCTAATTAGATAAAACCTGCCAATTTAAGGTTCCCAGGCTTGTAATGAAATTGGAAATGGCAATGCGACTTTGTTTGCTATCAATATGGTTAAAATGGTCCCGATAATCTATGAAGTTAGAAAAGAAATGAAATAGTAGTATCCCTCCCTCATCTTGGGCACCTAATCCAATCATCTAGATGTCTAAACAACTTAAAACAGTGGTGTTTAGTGGCCTGGAAAAATGAGTCTGCTTCATCTTCCTTCTCTTTTGCTTAAACTGTCTAAGGTTAACATTGAAATGATTAATTGAGAATTAAACAGGTATAACTAGCATTTGGATTAGCAAGATAAAATTTGAACTTTCTCTGCTAGGGACATGTATTTGTTTTGCCTTAACTAATGGAATCATATCCTGTCACAACTGTCCTATAGTTTAAAAATCCGATCTTAAGTAAAATCAGTGTATAGGTTTACTAAGATTTTATCATGGTTTGATGGGATCAAAGACTACTTTACTGGATAGGATTCTAGGTTGGTTAATTGGAAATGCTAGTATATGCCAAAGGTTGGTTAAGCATGTGTTTGAATTTGGCTCAGTGATGATATTAGGAGAAGCCTGAATGTGTATATGTGAGTTATCAACCACTTGACATGAGGAGACCTTTTTAAAGGCATCCTGGGAGAGGGCCAAGCATGAATCAAGTGCAACTTGGGTCATGGCATTCCCTTCCAAATAAAGGATGCCATGGTATGTCCTATTATGTCTATGGGGTAGAGGCTCACTATGTATACACTTCTAGCCTTCCAATTCTTATCACTGGGCCGAGGGTAGAGGTGATTAAAATGAATTTGTTGGTGTCCAAACAGGCTGTTGTAGTTAAAAATGAAATCTGCCCATTCTAAGTTTTGGGTTTTGCTAGAAACAGGAAAGGAATTAGTTAGAAGGAAATCTTTGGTAATAAAATTTAGTCTTGCAAGGAATGCTAAACTAGTGAAATCTCTTAATCTGTTTGAACCTTTGTGTTATACCTTGTCTTTAAGATTTTGTCTGAAGTAAAAAGGACACAAATTCCATTTCTGCTAAAACCAAAACCATAACAAAGCACTGCATCTTTCCCTGTACACTTCTTTTAATTTATTGAATTGATTGGGGCTTGAATGAACACCATATAGCTTCTTTGTCTTCCTGAATCTGCCTAAGCGTGTGCTCTTCTGTGTCACCTTATTTGTTTGAGTCTACTGAAGTCTTGTGTCCCCTTTATTGCTTGGTATCACATAAAACCTTAGGAGTCAGTGTACTTGTTTGGATCTCTGTATTTATCTCATGAGCTGACGAGTATTTGGGCTATACTGAACCCGTTTGAGCCATTGTCTAGTGTTTCAGTTGACTAGTTTGAGTTTGGGTTCGCCTTAGTCCAGGTTTGAACACTGCTGTAGAAGAAGATTAAGGAATCAAAAATAAGCTTAAGCTTAAAAAATAGGTTTAAAATCAAATATACATAGGGATATATACATACTTAGTAGAAGAGAAGAGATATACATGTGGTATACACTTGATATACATATCAGATATGTATACTATTGGTACATCATCTGTATACATTAGTAGACCTTAAGTCCCCAAACGAATTTCAAAACCCGGATTAAGTAGAACGATTTCAAAGGTCAAAGAATAACAAACAATTTTGATACAAGATTAAATTGAAAAAGCTAAAAGGATTTTAAGACTACAAGTAATATGGCATCATTTTTCCAAAATGAAAACAGATCATCTGTCTTGTATAAATTGACACAAGTTTGCGGGTCTGAAAACAAACAAGGTTTTTCTGGGCTGAAGTTCAGTTAGAGGCATACATTTTGGGCCTAAGCCCGCCTGAATTTTAAACAGAAAACAAAGGGGTTTGGGCCAAAGCCCACTGATGAAGAACAGAAATACAGCAGTTGTTTTTGGGCCAAGCCCACTGAAAGATTATTGCACAGAAAACGTGTTTTTGGGCCTGAGCCCACTGTTTTTGATTTTGTCACAAAGAAAATCAAACCGTTTTTCGTGATCGGGTTAATTCTGAAACAAGTGAAATGCGTTCATATGAGGATTTAGGATAATACATTCTAACGTGAGACAAAGTGTGTGATTAAACATAAACGGAAAAGGATATATATATATATATATATATTCAAAACAAAATAAACCATTTTATAGATTTTATGAATAAAGTACACTATCCTTATATATAAAGGAAGCTACTCTTGTTCGGATATCCTAAATCTGAACCTAAACTACCCTATATATAAAGGGAATTTATTCAAATCTTTTTTCAAAGCAAATGAAAGATTTTATAAATGCGGGAATAAATACTAAATAAACAATTCATGCAAATATTCATACATTGGAATTCAAAGGTCAATCGTATAGTACGGATTCTTAATACTAGGGTGCCCAATACCTTTCCTAGGGGATCACCAAAACTCTTACCTAGAACTTTGGATTAGGAAGGCTTTTTCACTGTATATGAATAAATCCTTTGAAACTGGTTTTCCTGATTTCCTAAAAATTAGGTGGCGACTCCTTTAAAATAAAGTCCGAAAGAGTACCAAAAAATTCGAAGTAGCTTTTCGAGCGCTAACCCCGCCCACGAAATACGAACCGTAACAAAGAGGATTGGTGGTAGAATGGGGAGGTATGTTACACCTCGGAAAATTTTCCGTTGGTACGCAAGTGGATGAACTAGTGATGAATATGAGCGCGTGATGTCTATGAGCAAGAAACAACGTTTGATGACCTTAGGCGAGATTTCGAAAGTATCCGATGTGAGACGAGAAAGTTGGCTAAGTTAAGATGAGATACAAGGTGAGCAATGCATGTGCATGGACGGGGATGATTAAAATGAGAAGTCTAAGAAATATGGGAAGTTGCAGAATTGCAACTGCCCAGTGGTCGTATTGCAAAATACGGATCGTAAATTGCTATACGGTCCGTAAACTGACAGTCGTAAACTGCCATGCAAAAGCTTCAACTTTCTGCCAGCCGAGGAAATGGTTAAATACGACCTGGTAGACGGACCGTAAAGTGATTTACGGCCCGTAAACCATGGTCGTAAATCACCATGCATGCAGCCTTAAGTTTCTGGTTCTGCTTAAGCTTAAAAACGACCACGAGGGACGGTCTGTAAACTGAAATACGGACCGTAAACCTCCATGGACGACCACAGTTCACCCAGCACAGATTTCACAAGTCATTAAATAAAGGGACCAACACTTGTTTTATTTCATTACAACATTACACCACTTCTCTCTAAAACTTCTCTCTACATTTATTATATGAGTTTTCAACGATTATAAGCCATCAATAACATTAAGACAAGCGAATCAAAGATAAGGGAATCATCAAGGATCATTCAAGTCAAGAAATTCAAATGGAGAAAAACTAGGGTTTTGCTCAAAGAGGAGTATTATCAACCAAAGCTTGTTCCTACAACTTCTAAGGTAAGATTCATGATTTTTACAAGATGTTTAAGGTATTGGAGAATTAAAATACATGGATTGTAGAAAATGTGGTCAACTAGGTCATGAATGGTGAATGGTGACATTTTGAGGAATAGTTTGAATTGAATTATGAATGTTGTTGTGTTACGATATGAATGTATTATAAATGGTACTAAGATCATGAACTAGACACTTTAGACGAATGGACGAAGTTGGAGGTCATGACCATAAATATGGGAGAATTAGATGCAAATTGAGAAATCTAGGTAATGTGAATGACTAATGGCTATTGTTATGATATTAATGAAGGTATAGACGCTAGCATTGGAAGGAAACGTGCAAGTGTAGAATAGTCCGACGAAAAGGTATGTAAGGCTAACCCTTCTTTCATAAGGCATGGTTCTTGGCCAAATTCCTAATTCCTCTATATGAGTATGTTGTCTTCAAATGATTGACACTCCGAGCTCATAAGCTCACGATCCTTAACATGTACTACGATTGTACTACGCCCCTCATATGACGAGTAAGCCTAAGATATGGATGTAGCAATAATAACGATGATAGTGATAACGATGATAATAATAATGATGCTAAAGGTGCCTACGGGCTATTATATTCTCATGTGCCTATGAAGGGCTATAATGACACCCCGAGCTTATAATGCCGGGTAGAATATATGTATATGGAGGTATATATGTATATGACTATGTATAAAGTATGTATACGATTACGTAACGCGCGCACACCTCTGCAGATGGTACGGATAACCCTGAAGCCTTGGTAGGGCCAGGTAGAAATAACATTGAGCCTTGGTTGGCTAAGTACGTATGAAACACCGAACCTTATGGTCGGGCACGCTATGTATGTATATAAGTGTATGGCTATGTATATAATATGAATATGAATGTGAAAAGACTATGTATACGAATGCGAATAAGGACATGTATACGAATATGAGCACAAGTATGGTACGAGTACTATTATGGAATACGGATGATGACGTAGGTGTACAAATACGTATGAAAAATGGAAAGTCCTACGAAAGGCAGGTAAGCGCTATGACGATGATATTATTGCCTCCCCTCCTATGCTATTTCATATGTTGTCCATGATGCTTATTTATCGATGTTGTTCATGCTTTACATACTCAGTACATTCTTCGTACTGACGTCCTTTTGTTTGTGGACGCTGCGTCATGCCTGCAGGTGCACAGGGAGACAGACTTGATCCATAGCTGCCTATTCAGAGATTACATAGAGAGCTCCATTTCCTTCGGAGCCATATCTTTTGGGTACTCATTCTTTTGTGTATATAATTATGGGCATAGCGGGATCCTATCCCGCTAATGTGATATGTCATATTCTTAGAGGCTCGTAGTCACGTGTATGTAGGTAGAGATGTTCGGCCATGTCGGCCCATGTTTTGTATATCTTTTGTTGGCCTCGTCGGCCTTGTACCTATGATGTGACATAGACGCCTATGATATGTTAAATGATGATGGTCGTCTAATGGGACCAATATGATTAACGATAAGAAAAGCACGAATTGACTTATGGTTCACCTAGATGTTATGTTATGTACGATAAGGGGGTGCCCGGGTGGGGTAACACCGGGTGCTCGTCGCGGCTGTCACGACCCAGCCCCGTGGGCCGTGACTATTGTCCTATTTGGACACCCAAACTGACTTACGTACCAAATCGACATATTAAAGATTTATTCAGACTTAACATACTTTATTTCAAACAGATACTAAGAACAAATGTCATCTTAAGCGGTTTCCCGTACAGAAATATCATATCAAATCCGGTAGGCTGGCGGAATACACATCGCCCAGATTTACAAACATATACAAACATATGGGCCGTTTTGGCCATAACAGCAACCGGGACCGCTTAAGGCACAGATCATAAACAGAAATGAACAAACATGACCCATGACCCACACATATGACTACAGGCCTCTACAAAACATAACAGAAACATATGACGGGACAGGGCCCCGCCGTACCCAAACAACCATACATATACAGAACGTGTATAACAGAAGATATGTACCAAAATATGAGCTCCGAATCAAAAGGAGTACTCCAAGTGGCAGAATATGTGTCCTATACTGGAGGATCACCAAAACGAATGTCTGTACCTGCGGGCATGAAACGCAGCCCCCGAAGAAAGGGGGTCAGTACGAAATATGTACTGAGTATGTAAAGCATGAGGTACAGTAATCCGAATCAGAACTGAAATAAAGAGTATGGAAAGCGGTTATAGAACCAGTATATCAAACCTGTTTTAAAAACATAAGTAATGCAAATAAAAATCATGCATAAGGCTCAGGAACGTGGTCGCCACTCCGACGCTGGCGCCACAACACATCATACTCTAGAAGGTTTCCAATCTCCGTACAATCCCCGAACATATCATATCACAACATCAAAACATATCATATGCCATATCACATCATAACGCCGTATATAAGCGGTACCCGGCCCTATGACGAGGAACTCGGGAACCGTAACACATCATACTGCCGAATATACATGGTGCGCACGATCACAAAACCAGCCTGGGATCCGGCGAAAGATATCATAGTAGTAGGCACGAGCAGAGTAGTGCGGAAACCATATGCATAATAAAAAAATAAAATAAATTTCAAAACTCGATGAACAAATATATTTACTGCATCCGACGGCTCAGAAATCAGTTTCGGGTCAATCGGAGTTAGTATACGAAAGTTACAAACTTTTGAAGTACAGAACTTTCTAAAAGCATTTCAGAAACTCTTTTCGGAATTTCAAGTGACATTCATATTAGGGGAACTTTCAACCATTACTATGGAGCAAATCAAATGGAGCCTTTAAGATCATATGTATGTATCAAAATATATGTATCCAAAACTTTAGCCATATCAAATGTTTTTCGGACATCATTACGGATCACATAATCATACTAGGAAACTTGCGGATAACATTATGGATCAAATCAAATGGGGACTTTAAGACCATATTTTCATGTCGAAATATTCATCAAAGGCCTTAGTCTTCTCGTTTTTCTTTCTTTCGAACAACATTCGGAACATAACAAATAGGATCTTTGAACATCACAAAATATGTATCTAGCCATATGGAATAGCTTATGGAAGTCAAAGATGTTAGCCATCCTAGTGGCTCTAAGAATAGGATTTTCTTTAGGAGCATACTTATACGTTATTTGTTCATTCCAAAAAGGTCATGCCAAAAGAAAGAAAGGTAGGCGTTACATACCTCAATCGCTCGCTAACCAAATCCCGACTCAAGTCTCGGGCTCTCCAATATCTACAATAATATTATCAATTACCAAATATTAGCTACAAGTACTTAGAAATCCAATTCTAACTGGTACTTGTCTACAGAAATCTCGGCAGCATTTCCCCTATATATTCGCCTATCCGAATTTTCAATTGCTCTCCTGTTGACACAGAAATACCAACAATAACATATGGACACAACCATATCTTCAATTCTTTTATATCAACAAGAACAACAACATATCAAAACAGCCCCCAACTATAACATAACGATGCCCGAAATTCTAACGAACACTTACAATACACCAAGAAGCCCATATGCACTTCTTATACCTTATTTCATGCAATCTTTTCAGCAAATTTCAGGGAAATACAACAGCAGCCACACGACACCACATCATCTATTCATATGCACATTATTATCTCTATAATCCTTACAACAACCCACAACAATTTTAACTCCAACTCTAACCTTGAAATTCCTTCATTCTCATCACATAATCTATGATTACAACAACCAAAATATTAATTCAAATCAGTCCGTCAATTACAATTAAAACAACCCCTAATCCATAAATCTCAACAAAACAACAAACGAGTTTATAATACTGTTTTTTCCGTTCTAATTCGTTAAAACTCTAAATAAACACTTTAATAACATAAAAGGAATCTTATAAATACCTTAGCAGCAGCTCAACCACGAAAATTTCATTCCCCAAGACCAATATTTAGCTCAAATTGAAGGCAACGCAACGTACAACGCTTTTCTCTTCATGAGCTTCGGGATTCGGGGCTCGGATTTTGATCAACATGGCTTCCTTAGCCTAGGAGCTCTCTCTCTCTCTCTCTCTCTAATGTTTTTGGAGGATCTTAGCTGAAAATGATCAGCCCTCAAATGAATTTGCTATATATATTAACGTTAATGGGCCTCATGGGCCGAAACATTAGTGTTTGGGTCGGGTCCAAACTTGCTGCCCTGCCAGCCCAAATTGCATCGTCCATATGTCCTTATCCAAATATTATTTTGACGAGCGGTTTGTTGCGTTGGAAACTAGACTCGATGAACCTAATTTTAGGCTTTTGAAACACCTTAAAACTCCTCATATACTAGGAGATATGCCTCCAACAATATGGGTTAAAAATCTGGTCCGAGATTTTTCTGAAGTTGTTCGGATTCATTTCGTTCAGATTCGTTTAACTTCTAATCCTCTTCCGACCCTCATGTAACCTCTTATACATACATATACATACTCATATACATACATAACAATACATACACATCTCGAAGGGTCCGGAGAATCACAATAACCTTAAACGTAACTAGAGAACTTACGAAGCTTCGACGAAACTCCAATCGCAAAAATATATTCATATCTTTTATCCATCTTCTATATCATTACTAATAATCTTAAATACTTTAAAAGGGCACTCACATTACCTCATATACGCTCATAACGCGATTTCAAATCCTTTAGGTTACGATGTCACCTTGGGATACTTAAGGCAACCATATATATATAACGATATTCTTACTAACTCGATTAACTTTCCTTGAACTTTCTTAACTCATTCTTTCTTGTCTTAATTAAAATAGCACGGACTCTTACGGGGTGTAACAGCGGCCCCCTAGCCGGGTCGTGACAAGGTAAAAGGGAAATTGGAAGCAAAAAAGACAGTGTACTTGAAGCTAGTGGAAAGTAAAGAGGAGGAAGCTAAAAGCGCAAATAGGAAGTGTTACAAGGCGGCAAGGAAGGAGGCGAAGAAAGCGGTTACGGCGGGGAAGACGACAACGTTTGAAAGCTTGTACGAAGAGTTAGAGGACAAAAGCAAGGACAGAAAGCTATACAGGTTAGCCAAAGCGAGAGAGAGGAAGGCCCGCGACCTGGACCAAGTGAAGTGCATAAAAGATGAAGAGAGCAATGTATTAGTGGTGGAGGAACATATTAGATGGAGGTAGCAGACTTACTTCCACCTAATTTTGAATGAAGAGGGGGACAGGGTAATTTGGAACACTCCGATAGCCATCGAGATTTTGAGTATTGTATGTGTATTAAGGTTGAGAAGGTTGATGGGGCTATGCGTAAGATAAATAGGGGTAAAGCGATCGAGCCAAACTCGACTCCGCTGGAATTTTAAAAGAGTGTGGGTAGAGTCATTTTGAAGTGGTTGATTGGGTTGTTTGATGTCATATTTAGGATGGCAAAGATTCCCAAAGAATGGATGTGGAGTACAATGATTCTGTTGTACAAGAATAAGGTGATATCCAAAACTGCAATATCTACATGGGTATCAAGTTGTTGAACCACACAATGAAAGTTTGGGAGAGGGTTGTGTAATTGAGGGTGAGGAAGAGGATGTCTATTTCTGAGAATCAGTTCGGATTTATGCCGGGCCGATTGACTATAGAGGTCATTCATCTTATGAAGAGATTAGTGGAACAATACAGGGAAAGGAAGAGAGACTTCCATATGGTTTTCATAGACCTAGAGAAAACTTATGACAAAGTCCCAAGAGAAATCCTCTGGAGATGTTTAGAGGCTGAAGGGGTTCCGGTAGCATACATTAGGGCGATCAAGGATATGTACGATAGACCTAAGACCCGGGTAAGGACAGTGAGAGAAGACTCTAAGCACTTTCCAGTCGTAATGGGGTTGCATCAGGGATCAGCCCTTAGCCCATTTAGATTTGCTTTGGTGTTGGATGTATTGACGAGTCATATTCAAGGGGAGGTGCTATAGTGCATGCTATTTGCAGATGACATTGTATTGACCGGCGAGATGCGGAGTGAGATGAATGCCAAGTAGGAAGTTTGGAGACATACCCTAGTCTAAAGGCTTCAGGTCGAGTAGGACGAAGACAAGGTACATGGAGTGCAAGTTCAGTACGGTGACAAGTGACGCTGACGTGGAATAAGGTTGGAGTCACAATTCGTCACAAGGAGAGGAAGTTTCAAGTACCTTGGGACTATAATCCAAGGTAATAGAAAGGTTGACGAGGATGTCACGCATCGTATTGGAGGAGGGTGGTTGAGATGGAGGCTCACATCTGGTGTCCTGTATGATAAGAAGATGCCATCATGACTTAAAGGAAAGTTCTAACAGAGTAGTGGTTAGACTGAAGTTGTTGGAGTGGAGTGTTGGTCAGTCAAGAACTCTCATGTCCAAAAGATGAAAGTTGCGGAAATAAGGATGTTAAGATATTCTGGACAAGGTGAAAGTGACCTCTGTGGCAGACAAGATGCGAGAAGTGATGTTGAGAGGTTCGGACATGTCCAGCGAAGAGACACAGACGCACTGGTGAGGAGATGTGAGGGACTGTTGATGGAGGGTTGGATGAGAGGTAGAGGTAGGACGAAAGAGTATTGGGGAAAGGTGATCATGCAGGATGAAAGTCTTCAGCTTACCCAGGACATGACCCTAGATAGGAGGGTATGGAGATCGAGGATTAGGATAGAAGGCTAGTAGTAAGATTAGTATTATTTTCCTTTCCAGTAGGACCAGTATTATTTTCGTCATTTTTATTTTAGTATTCTAATATTTCCTATTCTTAGTTTTCTATTACAACTAGTTGTCACTTCTGCTTTAGTTTTCTTACTATCCTGACGATGTTACCGCTTATGTTTCTGTATTGACATATTTCTGCTTTACTTGAGCAGAGGGTCTATCAAAAACAACCTCTTCTACCTACCAAGATAGGGGTAAGATCTGCGTACACTCTACCCTCCCCAGACCCCACTTGTGGGATTACACTGTATGTTGTTGTTGTTGTTATGTATATCATATGTATTCTATGTACATCAGTACTATATACATGACATACAAGTGATATACATATGACATATTGACATACAACGTAGCAGTGATGTTGTTCAGCTCTGAATTTGACTTCAAACAATCACATCACCTCCAAACTTCCTCAAATTTCATATATAGTCTCGTCCAAATGTTTTCAACGAATTTCAAGCACATCGACTCAAAAAACAACTACTAAAAAATTTCATATTCGAATTGAAGCTTCAAATGGATCTCTAATGATGGTTCTTCAAAAAATGAAAAAAGAAGTTGATTAGGCGAAGGAGTTACTTGTGTAAGGGAACGAAAATGGGGAGAGGAAGTTGAGGAAGTCGCGTGATGTGTTTGAAAAATCTAAGATTGGAGATTAGAAGGAAAAGAAGATGAGAAGAATAGAAGCTTTTCAAAATTTCTAATTTGTGGATTTTGTTGGAAGTTGTATATATACTATGTGAAGATTTTGTTGTTATGTTTTGAAAGTGAATTACTAGTGTGAGTTATTATAAATATGAACTTTATTTTGTATATCTCTGAAAATTTCCGTTACTTAACTACAAGTAATATATCTTTATCTGCAACACGGGTATATTATGTTCATAGGCTTAATATGAAGAAACTGATACAAATAGTCGTCCATCAAAATAATAACCAATAAATGTACATTTTTATACATAATAATAAATATTATATATTTGACTATCGAGTATATTTTTATTTTTTTGGGTTGACCGGCCAAATGTGTAACTTACCATTTAATGTAACCCATCGGTTGTAATATCCTTTTTTGTCCAGTTTGACTACACCAAGACCCTGGTCCAAAATGTTCACCCTATTTTTAAATGGGCCCCAAAAAAAAATCAGCTCAAGCTTTGGGCTGTGTAAACTGGTATTCTGCTACTTTATTTTGCGCGGATTGTCCTTCATTTGGAATAGTCTTTAATTTTTGCCCTTGAAATTGGTAGTCTTTAATTTTTATACTTCGCTTAATATCCTAAGATTTCGGGTTCAATCCCAGCTCAGGAAAAAAAAAAAAAAAGATTTTCGCAAGGCAGAGTTTTGCCGCTTTGAGGCAGAATTTTATTCAAAACTCTGCCTTGCGAATTTTTTAAAAAAATTTGACTGAGCGGGGGTTCGAACCCGAAACCAAAGAATTTTCAGCCAAAGACAAAAATTAAAGACCACCAATTTGAGGGGTAAAAATTAAAGACCACCCCAGCAAAGGTCAATCCTGCAAATTGCCCATTCTGCTAACTTGTTGCTAAAAGAAGGACAATTCGCAGGAATGCCCTTATTTTGGGGTGGTCCTTATTTCTTTTTCCCCTCAAATTGTTGGTATTTAATTTTTGTCCCTCAAATTGGTGGTCTTTAATTTTTTTCCCTTCGCCTAATACCATGAGGTTTGGAGTTAGAACCCCGACTCAATAAAAAAAAATCGCAAGGCAGAGTTTTGTAGTAAAATTAGGCCTCAGGCAGAGTTTTGCATTCAAAATTCTTTCTGTGAATCCAAACCTCTGCCTTGCGAAATTCCTTCTTTTATTTTACTGAGCTGGAGTTCGAACCCAGAACCTTGAGGTATTAGGCGAAGGGTAAAAAATAAAACCACCAATTTGAGGGGCAAAAATTAAAGACAAATGCTTTTGAAGGGCGATCCGCACAAAAAAAAAAAAGCTAAAAGGATGGAAAATTTTCATCAATACAAGATATATACAATTAATTGCACGCTTTTCCGTTCAAAACGGATGGTCTTTATTTTTATCCTTTAAAATTGAATCTATGACTTGTGGAATATTATGATGCAAAAATATAAATTTATACCCCGAGAAAAAGTTGTTTGTCTTGAGAGGAAAAATTTAATGACCATCACAAAATATGAGCAAAAGTGCAAATGATCCACACATATAATTTTCCTCCAATCAAGAATTGGGGCCTCACAAGTCACAGCCACTAATCAATATGTTTTTCTCTCATGTCTTTCTTCATTCATTAATTATATAAACTATAACTTAGTTAAATATTATAAATTTTGCAACTAAGTTAAAAATAAATAAAAAACTGCTATGAATAAAAAGCTAAATAAGGGGATTCCCTCTATTAGTACTAAGGAAATTAAAACACAATAATTGCTTGACTAAAAAAATTTTAACACAATTTTAGCTACCTAATTAATGAATACATTGCACTGTTCTATAGATTGTAGTATACTACACTATATATGTTATTATAGAATATATATTATAGAATATAATTAATTGAACACGATAATATATTCATAAATGAGGTATATTGTCATATTATTTACTATATATATATTATACAAAAGGTATTATTATAGTATATATTATTCCATACAAACTTATACTAATTTCTATTGTTACACCTACAAATATTTTGTTACTATCTTTCCAATTATACTAACCCATTTGAATATACCATATACAAATATAGTACTTTGCTCTTGTTGGAAATAACTATTGGGTCGAGTCCACTCATAAGAGGTGCTAATTAGCTGGTTAGCTTGTCCTTCTCTTAAACCCTCATCCTTGGCGTATAAATGTATCATTATGAGTGAAGGTAAAAAAAAAAATCCACATTAGTATGATGGCTAGCATTTTCAAAGAGAAAACGCTCTACTTCTTCTAAGGATATCTAGGTTGTGGTGAGGATTCCCGACGACTGGTGACACAAGTAGTGATTGATACACATCTGCTTCCGCTAAGGAGAAACCCGCAAATCTCCTAAACTAGTAATTACAGTTGAAATACCACAATACTTAATTCTATTAATATCACATGAGAGGTTTATAATCCATATATACAAGAAAAATGGGAATATAATATGTTGCGATTGGTGTATGATATACCGAAAAAGAGTGGAAGAAAAACGATAAGTAGAGAGGAATTAGGGAGACATATGAGAAAGGGGGGATTTACGGAGATATACTATAAAGGGGGAAAGAATCTTTGAAGAAATATATTTGATTATCTTTGAGGAGCAATCAAAGACGTATTGTGAAAGCGTCTTGGGGATTTTGGGAGAAATTGATATAATAAGATAATTTAGATGAGGGAATTAGATATTATTGTGTATTTAATTAGGAGAGAAATTTTAGGAATATGAAAAGTTGTATATGATGTAATTATGTAATTGTACTTTTCTAATTGTATTTGTGTAAAAAAAAAATGAGATAAATTGTATTTATGTAACTTTCTAATTGTACTTTTTAAATCTTGTATTTTGTGTAAAGTATCGAAAATAACCTCTCTACCTCTCAAGGTAGTGGTAAGATCTGCGTACATTTTACCATCTTCTGGCCCCACTTGTGGAATTACACTATGTTGTTGTATTCTGTGTAAATTCCTCCAAAAAAAAATTGATATCCTCGAACAAATTAAGCAGATAAATAATGTGTCTTGGGGATACATCTTTCATTTTTTTTTGTTGCCATGAGAAATCAAACGTAGATAGTACCATTTTCCGTGGTAAAACTCATAATTTGGTTCTGGTTTTTAAATTATCTAAATTATTCTCTTTCGAGAAACTATTTTATGGGTTCAAAAAATACAAACCTCCTTAAGACTGCATATCGACCAAACGTTTCAGAAAATTATCAAATTATAAGAATTTCAAAAATTTCAATTAGTGGCGGCTTAACAGATTTGATGGCCTAAAGTCAAAATATATTAAAAGATCTTTTTTTAAGCACAAAATAAGCCCACATGACTTTGATTTAGTTGTGAGAGCACAATGCTTGATGTGTGGGTTAAGGTGCACGTCATGGTGTTGAACTCGTCCCAATACAAAAATGTGGTATTTAAGTGAAAAAATAGAGGGTTGGGGCCTGTAATATTTGGGGTCTTTGGGGCTAAGGCAAGGACTTCATTCTTAACTTGGAGCCGACCTTGATTCCAATTTGAATTAACTAGTTTATTTTTAGAGTTGAACTTTATAATTATACTAAAGATTTATATTTCATGCGAAGTTTGTATCTTGTAGTTTTTTTCTCAAAATTTAGTTTTTAAGCATATTTTGACTTTTACTAGTAACAAATACTGTAGTCATCTCAAGATTTCACATTGACAACTTGTCAGATCGCTCTTTGAGAGGAAAAACATCAAAGGAATTAAAACTAGATTTCCTGTTAAACTCTGCACAAATTCAAGTACACACTCAAAATAAGTTTTTCATTAACTTTCCAAAGTAGCAATTTGCAATAAACAACTTACATTCAAAAGCTTGGGTAAAAAAAAATCAGTATATTAGCAGACTTTCATAATCTCATTATCATGACCTCCGTAAATGAGCACTAATCTTGTAACATTAAATTAGTATTTCATATGATAAAATCTCTGTCCACATTTCCCTTAAAAATATTTAATCCAAGTTTTCTGTAGGTAACTTCTCCTTTCACTTTTCTAGTTCCCCTATTCGAGAATTATTAGTGAGTCGTAAAAACAAATATAAAATATGAATAGATATTAGTGTTATAATTTTAAAAAGAAACAATGTTTATTAATCAAACAAATATTTTCTCATGATTTTATCAAATTTTCATGATTCTTTAAACAATCTATATCTTTTGTTTAAAGGAATATGTGGAGACATCAATGTCGAATGCAAAACTACTCATTTAAATTGAAATATGTTAACTTGAATAAGGAAACAAAAAGAAAAGGTAATGAAGAAGAGAAATCCCAAAAAAAAACGTAAAAATCTGGTAATGGAACTAAGAGGCAGATTGGTTTTGTTTAAACCTTTAAAAAGGATCGAATATGGTTTTAAGATATATAAAAAGAAAAAAGTTTTCATTGATGTGTGTATGTATGTGTATATACAAACTAATTGAACTTATAGGGGTGCTAATATTAATGTACAAAATACTGAAAATTTAAATCTGTCTTTCACTGTCCTAATATAAGCAACTACATTGAGATTTCTAGACAGAACAAAAGTAATTCGTCAAAACAATTTGGGCGAGACTTCTATTTTCATGACAGAATTCCTTTTGCTTCGTTCGATTTTTTTCCCTCGTCTTCTCAATGCAAATTTCATGATTGTTCACTTCCTTCCTGTACTAAAAATTAAAAGGTAAACCTAAAATTGAAATTTCGTAAATTTCATCTTATAGCTATTAATAACCACAACACAAATAAAAATATTCAATTCAATTTTTAGTTGCATACTGAAGAAATAGAATATAATTTTACTGACATAATCTTTTAAAACTAAAATCAAACCTTCAAGAATGCAAATAAAATGGCAAGGAGAAAAATAATCAGCTCTTTTTGTAGATATTTTTTCCAACGTTTCTATTCTTGACAGTTAGTTAATCACATCTCCAATAATCACATACCAAAATAAAAAAGAAGAAAGACAAAGGAAAAGGTTTTTTTTTTTTTTGGTCGAAAAGAAAATTTCAACCAACAAAATTAGTTACCTAGCTAAAACAATAAACAAAGATCGGGCCAAAAAATAAACAATTACTATGAACAAAATTAAGCCATCTAAATACCCCGATTATAAGACAATTAGATACCTTGTATGTGGTGAAAAAGAGATCATTGAATAATGTTTTTTTTCTGCAAAGTCAAATCTAAAGAGTACTACTATTTAGATGAAGCAAAGAAAAATCATTACCAAAAACGACATACATATCAAATAGCCATAACGCCTTTATCCTTATCCTCGAATCTCCCGTAGTTGTCTTATATCTGTCCGCCATTTGGTTTTCTCCTTAGCCTGGTAAGAAACAATATATCACAATAATTGATGCACTACGAATGAGAATAGTAAGTAAATAAAGCAAAATCCTACATGTTAAGTTCTTGCTTAGAAACAATATAGGATATCAAAAACTAATTTACTGAATGAAAATCGTAGATAATAAAATCATATATGATGTCTTTGTATTAAATGTTTTTATGATTCTCTACATATGGCACAACACATGGAGAATGCATGGAGAATAAGCCACCCATAAAACATGAATAAGAAGACATATATAGGACCAAAAACAGAATATCAAAGAGGCAAAGAAATTAATTTATCTTTTTTTTTCACGGCAAAATAGAAATTAATTTATCACTGTAATTATCTGTGATTAATATCAAGAATTAATACACATTAAAAATTATTGAAATTAAAGATCTTCCTCGAATGATGCTAAAAAAACGCTTCTCGGTTCTGCCTTTGGAGTTGCTGTACAAATGTTGTTGTACAAGCGTGAGTTAGCTTATGAGTTATGAGAGGAAACGACTCTAGGATTTAATTGTAAACTAATGTATCAATAAATATTGTTTTCATGGGCTGCTGAATCAGAGGGTTTCTTGGGCTTTATTGCAAGTTGTCGTGGGTTGACTGTTGAAAACGGATATTTAATATTATTAAGCCATTTTTAATCTAATTAGTTAGTAGATTATTATGTGGAGTAATGAAATAAAAATTGCTAAAAAAAAAGGAGAAAAAAATAGGAATAACTACATGGCATAACTAACTCTAGTACATATTTAGATTTAGTAGCTATAGTCTAGATTAATTACATCCTATAGCTAAAAGTAATATGTTAAATACAATTAATAGCTATATATATATATACTAGTTATGTGAGGCCCGTGCTAAGCCCGGGCCCAAACTTAAGATATAAAAGTAGATATTTTAACTAAAAAAATATAATCTGTGTTAGTACAAGTGTACAACAACAACAACAACAACAACCATATACCCATTGTAGTCCCACAAGTGGGTAATTATATAAAAGCAAAATTTTCATTCCACTGCTTTAATATTTTAACTTCCATTTTGATAAAATTATTTACTTCAAATCAAATGCGGAGCCA
The DNA here is from genome assembly GCF_019175385.1 of Lycium barbarum. Lineage (NCBI taxonomy): Eukaryota > Viridiplantae > Streptophyta > Magnoliopsida > Solanales > Solanaceae > Lycium > Lycium barbarum. The sequence goes on from NC_083340.1 coordinate 49,618,141, forward strand.
GAATTTGACATTTATAACTTATGTATCCTAATTTTCTGAAGTTATTTAGTTCTAAATAAATAATCTATACATAGTTAATGAACTTTTAAGACAAATACATAATTTAACTTGTGCAGCGGATGGAGCTGTTCCTCTCTTAATTAGGGATTAGGGGTTCGAACATGGATATGGAAAAAATCTTTGGAGGAAGCGTTCCCTCCGAATAGGCGCGATACAGTGCTAATTATCTAGATTAATTGGGCTTAAATGCGGATATCGAGCACGAACCAGAAAATCAAAGAACATGAAAAATGAGGTAGAAGGTTCGATAGCTTTTGAAAAGTAGACCTTAAAAATAAAAAATAAAAAAATTGACTTAAATAAATAAGATTAGGACCTAAAAGTAATTAATTTTTTTTTTAAAAGAATTAGAAATTATTGTGAGGACTACAAAAGTCCCCAGGTTCGATAGCTTTTGAAAAGTAGACCTTAAAAATAAAAAATAAAAAAATTTACTTAAATAAATAAAATTAGGACATAAAAGTAATTAATTAAAAAGTTTTTAAAAATTTGGGAAACTCTTGTGAGGACTACAAAAGTCCTCACATTCCCTCTTATATTATATAGTAATATATACATATTTACAGTAGAATACCCATCATCACATTATTCACTGTCAACTCAACCCTCCCATCTATCTCTCTCCCCTTTTCCTCCCACTGCTCCGGCAAGGAGCTTTAGCTCCGGTGAACCGGAGTAGCTGTGCCCCTTAACCATCAGACCGTCGCCACTGCCAGCCCCTTCCCCTTTTCCTTTTCTTCTCCTTGCTCTTCTTCTCCGGCTTCTATCACGACCTCCGCCACAGAAGCTAATATCCTTCGTCATTAAAGAAGCTTAGCTAGCGTCCTCCGCCACAGGTCATCTTCTCCGGCTCAGATCTGGTCGTTTTTCGGCTGGCTTCTTCTTCTCCGGCTTTTTCTTCTCAGATCTGACTGGAGTCTGACCGAAAAATACACAGATCTGACCGGAGTTATGCTTGAAACTGATTGATTTATACACAGATCTGATTGAACTTTTTCAGATCTGACCGGAAGTGTTATTTCCAGATCTGTGTATACAATGTTTTTCGCGTATTTCGAAGAAGATCGTTTTGTATACAAATGAATACAGTGAATTTGAAGTGTATACAAATGAATACAGTGAATTTCATTTCTTGTATTCAGTATTTGAGTATATTCGTTAATTTTTTAAGTGCAAATTTCAGTGTTTGGGGGTGTATTTTAAAGGGGTTTTTTTTTTTGGTATACAATCGATTTTAAATATAATAAAGTGAATACAGTATAAAAGTAGCTACAATGAATACAGTTGAGTTGAATATAATTGACTTGAATACAACTTAGTTGAATACATCCGACTTGAATATAGCGAAATCTGAACTTGAATACAGCAAAATCTAACTTGAATACAACGAAAGTTGAACTTGAATACAACGAAATTTGACTCAGCCGAATTTTGAATACAATCTATTGTAGCTACGAAATGTAATTAGTTAAAGTGTAGCTATGCCAAATTTTTAACCCTCAAAATATAGTCATTTATGTAAGTTTCCCAAAAAAATAACTAGGAATGGTGGTCATAAAGAGGTGTCACATCACCTTATCTATGTCTAGTTTTACATTATATATATATATATATATATATATATATATATATATATATATATATATATATATATATATATAGAGAGAGAGAGAGAGAGAGAGAGAGAGAGAGAGAGAGAGAGATGATTAGCGCAAGCAACTTTAAAGAGAGTAGAATATTTGCATTCATAATTTTCGTGTTTTTATTCTGTTCTTTCTTTTGTGATTTCTTAATTTGGTGTTCAGTATCCGTTTTAGACTCAACTAATTTGAATTCACGCCGAGAAAACTCACTTAAAGGATAAACGTTTCTATCAAAGGTGACTCCATATCTCCAAACCCAAACTCAAAACCTTTAATTAAAGATAATAAAGTATGTACTTACCACCACTAACTTCACCGCAACCTTGGATAATTATTTTGTTTTTTCGGTGAATCATAATTCATGCTTTCTTTGTGTCAAACAGCTTAAGCTTTTCGTTTCTCGGTTTAATTCGAATTAAACTCTAACACAATACTTATTGAAGTGGGGACACAAAGTCTAAATGTCAGTTGGTATAAATAAGCTAGAACCAATTGATTTTTTTAAAGCTGTTGTAGCACTTACTCATACTGTCACAAATTAACCTTCCAAAATCAATTTTGGTAGTCACAATAATGAGCCTCTCTATCAAATCACTCATAGTACATTTTATCTTTTAATTATAAAATAAATTATGAAGTGACATCTTATCCTACTGTAATTAGTGTCTAAATATATTTTCTAAACTTAAATAAGTTAAAGGTAAAATATTGCCCTAAATGAGTCGAATCAAACACCGAAATGAACTTTAACCTCCTAAACTAATAGCCTGTTTGACCAAGCTTATTTTTCTTCAAAAGTGCTTATTTAAAAAAATGAGGTGTTTGGCTAAGCTTTTGGGAGAAAATAAATACTTTTAGAGAGTAGCAGAAGTAATTTTTTCAGAGGCTAAAAAAAGTAGTTTTTTCACAAAAATACTTTTTAAAAAAAAACACTTTTAGGAAAATACACTTAGAAACACATTTTAAATTTTAGTCAAACACTAACTGCTACTTAAAAGTGTTTTTTAAATTAATTGGCCAAACACAAACTGATTCTTACCAAAATTACTTTATTGAAAAGTACTTTTGAAAAAAAAAACTTTTGAAAATAAGTTGATTTTAAAAGCTTGGCCAAACAAGTTATAAAACAAATCGTTGTTTTGTAAAATTTTGTATCTCCTAAATTCCTACACTGAGATAACAAACTCATCCATATCTAATTTCACCTGAAAAAGAGTATCCAAGAAATGTCTAGGTAATTGAGATGTAAAACCACTTAGAGCCCGTTTAGATTGACTTATAAGTTTCTGAAAACAGCTTATAAGTTGTCTTCAACTTTTTTGAGTGAAAAAAGTAGTTTTTTCACAAAAATACTTTTTAAGAAAAACACTTTTAGGAAAATACACTTAGAAACACATTTTAAATTTTAGTCAAACACTAACTGCTACTTAAAAGTGCTTTTTATAATTGGCCAAACACAAACTGATTCTTACCAAAATTACTTTATTGAAAAGTACTTTTGAAAAAAAAAAAAAACTTTTGAAAATAAGTTGATTTTAAAAGCTTGGCCAAACAAGCTATAAAACAAATCGTTGTTTTGTAAAATTTTGTATCTCCTAAATTCCTACACTGAGATAACAAACTCATCCATATCTAATTGCACCTGAAAAAGAGTATCCAAGAAATGTCTAGGTAATTGAGATGTAAAACCACTTAGAGCCCGTTTGGATTGACTTATAAGTTTCTGAAAACAGCTTATAAGTTGTCTTCAACTTTTTTGAGTGTTTGACTGGCCAGCTTATAAGCTATTTTGTGCTTAAAATAAACTCAAAAAATAATTTAACCCGTTTATCTTAGTTAATCTAAAGCAGCTTATAAGCTGCTTTTTTTAAGCCAATCCAAACATGCTCTTAGAAATGAAATCTCATGTTTGACTCTCAACTATCAATGCGACACCATAGCTGATACCACCTGACGTCTTTGTGTGTGCGTGTTGTTGTTGTTTTTTTTTTTTTTTTTTTTGGGTTAAACCATGACATCTTTTGCTTGTAGTTTATAACAAGTTGTTTGGTCAATTGTCAAAGCGTAATTAAGCTGGTCGTCGCTCATAAAATAATTTACCTTAATTAAGCAAATTAACATGAAAAACAAAATATATTAGTCTTTAGACATTGTGAGACAAAAAGAACATTTTTAGGGTTAATTTTACATTTTACATACTCCATCCGTTCACTTTTACTTGTCCACTTTGGACTTTTCACGCTATTTAAGAAATAATAAATGAAGTGTATAATTACCAATGCACCCATATTAATTAGTGCATATTTTTATTGGATTTCAAAAATGATTTGAAGTGAGTAATTAATATTATGGGTAAAACATGAAAAAATAAATTATCTTATTTTGATATGCTAAAAGTGACAAGTAAAAGTAAAAATCTATTTTTGGAATACTGGACACGTAAAAGTGAACGAAGGGAGTGTGATAAGTGAGTTTTACTTACTATAATAAGAAACTTACACAATATTGTTTGTCACGTTAGTGTAATATATTTATGTGTGAATTGTCCAAAATATATAAATGAAGGAAATATCAATTTATTTTTATTTATTTTTTTGCATCAGATTGTGACATGTCATTCACCATGTCAATATTTTCCTACTCTGTAAATTGTATGTCAGAAAATAAATGAAAAAATCACTAAAATCTTATCAATCATAATAGAAAAAGTTAATTAGCAAAATATTTACATGAAGCCAAAAAAACATTAATATAGTAGCCATTCAGTTCTAGAACAACATGCATTAATTGAATTTTTTGTTTCACCTGTATTTTTAATTATCTTTTTAAATATGGGATATAGTCAAAATGTTTACACTGATGAAAATTATTTTATTTCGGATGTGGAATGTACAGAATGCAAAGCACGAGCATATTGAGTGACGTCTCATAATACAATGCTAAAAAATTGTCCTTCTAATGCCTCCTTGGTTCGGGACAAAGCCAACCTGATATATACAATAGGCAAATGAAAGATTGCCATTTTGTAGTGCATGGGAACGTATCACGATCCATTTTCTGAACGAATCATGATAACCACTCGGGTGTCTGTTCTACTCTAAATCTAGTTGTGATGCAACATTTTCATAAGAGAGATAAATTTTTACATCTAAAAACTTGAAATTCGATTAAAGTTTGGAAACTGAAATCATTGTTCTGTAATATCTGAAAATACTAAAATACATTACAAGCAAAGCGGGTCCACACTTGACTCTAACTGTATCTGTGTATGAAGCTTGTGCGTAGCTGAAAAAAGGACCAATTGCATACGACAAAGACTTCCCGACTAATTTTGCAAATAACTAAATTAAAAATGTATCGTGTCCCAACTGAATGCAAAATTGGAGCTCACCAAGTAGACTGTTGGTAATCATTTGTGAGACTTCGGTCTGCATTGACCGATAGCAATATAGGTTCTTACAAAGAGAACGTGAGTACGACTTCCTTGTCACTAATGCGAAGTATCATTAATCCCTCAGCAATTAAGGGTCAAACAAGATTTTAATAAAATCATGACTGCATCATAGTATTCTGACACATTTTTAAAGTACAAGCATTTAAACAAAGTTTTAAAACATATGCAAGAAGAGAAGACTGGTTGTAACGCGACGCCGCAAATGCGGACAGTTGATCGCAAATACAAAAGGTGGCCCACATTCGCGATGTCACAAATGTTATGCCATGGTCACAAAAATGTTTTCGGCCTAGCCCAAAGAGTACTGCAATTGCGATGTTTAATTTTTTCCACAATTGTGACGACACCTGATATAAAATGAGGAGTAATGAAAATTAGAGTAGAAATATTTCCATTTTGGGAAAGAAGGAGCTCAGTTTTAGCCAATCAGTAGAGGAATTTCAACCTATACCATCAAGGTAATGATTCCATGACATGCTAGGATGATTATGCTTGAATTTGGTATGATTGAATCATTAAATCTTGAGTTTTGAATGCTTAATTTGGGGGGGGGGGGGGGGGGGGTTGACTTAAATTTCAAATTGGCTAATTTTGTGATTTGACTTAGCAATTGAAGTCAAAATCAGGTTTTGATTATAGGATTGGACTCCATAACCTATGAGTAACGTGCCCATGCAATCAATTTAAGATTTGGACTGTCGACCGAGGAGCATGTTTGAGTTGATCAAGACTTGACTTTGACCCCGAGGTGTCCTATAATTATGGAATTAGTTTTCCTAAACTATTTTGGACATGTTATTTATGTATTTGAATAGATTAATCCTATATTGATCCTATTGGAGGTCGTTTGAGGAGATTTCAGCATTTCAAGAGAGGTTTGCAAGACTTTAAATTCTTGAATATTTGTTTTGCAACGTCATGATTTAAAAATTACATTATTTAACTTTCAAACACCTAGTGCGTTGTGGGGCGAACACGTTCATATATACTAATTTGTGACAATATGCCGGAATTTGAGCTATTTATTCTATGAAATCATACTGATTGTGTTATATCCCATATTTTTGAACCTCGGAGCATCTGCTGGGGTGGGGCCCACATACCGAGATTTTTTTTGGAACATCTGAAAAGTCATATGAATCACATATGTAAAGTTAAACACAACTCATGAAGTACCTTTGGACCAAATCAAAGTGGAAACCCTCCAAACGAATATTTTTAAGAAAACGTTTTCGGGTGACCTGACTTTGGGGGGAAAAAACTGTATTGTAAGTTTGAAATTTCGAAAATACCTTGAAATAGAAGTTGTAGATAATTGAATTAGCTTTCAATCCATAGGTCGTGGGTTCCCAGGTGACGTCGGTACAAGGAGTTATGAACGTTTTAAGGTCGAAAGGTCAGTGGGCTAGGCCCAACTCGGGACCAACCGAGTTGGCCCAAAAAAAAAATAAAAATTTAGGCCCAATGTTTAAGGGGTGGCCGGCCAAGTGAGGCCCAACCCATGGCTTTAATGAATATTTCCATGTGCTAATTAATTATAAAGGGATCACTATCCCTTAGAAGGTTCAAGAGACTTAGAAGAGAAAGAAGAGCAAAACAAGAGCAAAAAAAAGAAGGCATTTCGGGTTTGGTGTGGAAAATTCACCACCAAAAATCTTGTGTTAAAAATTTGTATTTTGTGGTTTCCTTACTAAGTTGAGTCCCCTCTTCAACTTGGTGTAGTTGGTTTGGAGAAAGGAGGCCTTGGTTCACCAAAGTGATCACAAATTCAAGTAAAGAAGACTAGAGGAAAAGGTAAGAATTTATCCTTTATTCTTGTGTTATGGAGTTTTGTTTGGGTTGTAGTATATAGAAATGTGTTGATTGTATGGAGAAATGAAAGTTTGCAAAGTGGGTGTGTGGTATATATGTGTAGCCATGTGTATTTGTATATTGTATAGCCAAAATGTATAGAATTCATGTTGTATTCTAGTTGTGAATGTGATGGAATTTATGTTGAGAATGAAAGTGGAATAAATTTGATTGAATGGAGAATAATAGCATATGGCCGTGTGGTATATTTGACTTGGGAATGAAATGGATTAAGTTTGTTTAGAGTATTGGAGTGTTGTTGTAATGCTTGATATGTAAATGAAGTTAGAATGATATAAGTTTGTATTGAATTGGAATGTAGAAACTTATGTCGTTTTAGTATGGTTTTTCCGACATTAAGGAAATGAAGTTGTTTGGTTGTTAGTTGTGATGACCATTGATGAATTTGGAAGTTGGAAACTTGTTATGAAGTTGTATGCCAAAGATTTGATGTTTTGCATAAGTTATGATTTTGGCGGAAGATTGTATATCATGTATACCGAGTGTATATCTTAAGGAAAACGATATGAAATGTTTCTAGAACTATATGGTGATGATCATGATGGTTGTTGAATATGAAATTATTGATCTTAGTTGAAAGTTGGGTTGAATTGAAGATTATGTCAACTTGTGAGAAAAATGACTAGTTGAAGGATATTTGTGTTTTTAATGTTCATTGTTGATATTGTTGTTGTCGTTTGGGTTGTTGTTGATGATTTATAGCCGAGTTGAATTCTCGGGGTGTCATATGTATAGGGGAAGTGCTGCCGAAATTTCGGTAGCCAAATATGCTTAAAGTTGAAATAATGGCATTAATAATTCACAATTGGTAAACTTGACCAATTGCAGTTTTTCGACGAAACGGGAAGTGAGTTTGGAAAGGCTTAAGGAGCGCGAAAGGTATGTAAAGCAAACCCAATTCTTCCCTTGGCATGCCCTAGTGTGTTAGGGTCGGATCCGGGCCTCGAAGGACCTCTTGGCCCTCGGAATCCGCAAGACAAAATTTCAGTTTTTCCTTCAGTAGAATTGAACCATTTTGATACGCTTTTTCTGAAATTATGCAATTTTGCTCTAAATTATTCAGAAAGTCATAGAATGTTTGTATAACCTTTTTAGGTGATACTATATGCTTAGAGGGCACAATTTGAGCCCGCCGCCTTGTTTGTCCCAAGGCGGGCCCGCTATTTACGGTTTTGCCCCTAATGTGTTAAAGCTTCCTTTTTAAGCGATTTTTGGAAGAAATGTTTTAATTACCCTACTAATCGCTTAACGAATATTATTTTAAATATTCTGTTAAATATTATAAATTATTTTGACACTCGGAATGACTTCGGGAAAGTTATACTTCTGTAATTTATTATGATATCCGAAATACATTTATTATGATTCCGTCCGACCCCATTGGATTTGTTTGTCTTTGATACGCTTCATCGAGTCTTTGAAAACATTTATTATATTTTTAAATTGCATTAGTCTCTCACTACTCCATTCGTGGATGTCCCAATGTTTCCCACACTGAGCCCGGGCCAGGATATGTTGTCAAGCGTAATTCTCTGCATTGTTCGCCGCGTCCCGATGTGAGGGGGCAGGTATACGCGTACATGGGTCTGTGGAGTATGATGTGCCATGTCCGCCTATTCTGATCTGATCTGTTATGGCCATTTTGATATGATATTATATGATACGGGGCCACGCCCCTTTTCTGATTCCTCTGTATTGTGGCACCAGTGTCGGGAGGGTGACCACGTTCTGTCTGCCGAGTCCCGTGGCAGGGATCGGATATGATATGACATATGTTTCTGTACACATTCTGTCTGATTTGGAAATATGCATTTGACACTCTGGATTTTGTACCCATTTTCTGTAATCATTATGATTTGACTTCTGTGATTCCGCTTTACATATTCAGTACATATTTCGTACTGACCCCCTTTCTTCGGGGGCTGCGTTTTCATGCCGCGCAGGTACAGACGACAGGTTTGCTGATCCGCACGTTTAGGATCCCATTTCTGCTATTTTGGGGCGCTCTCTTCTACAGAGCCCATCTTTTGGTACAGTCTGTCACTGCTATCTGGATATGTACTTTGTTCAGGGTATGACGGGGCCCTGTCCCGTCTTATGATTATGATATGTTCTGTAGAGGTCTGTGGATACATCTGTGTGGGTTCTGTACATATGTTTGGGATGTTTTGTTTTATGATAGCCTTATCGGCTTCTGTGTGCCAAGTCTGCTCTTCGGCTAAATTCTGTAGCATCCACTAATGTTATTATTATATTATTATTCTGATAATATGCTAATTTGGGTATCGGGTACGTATAGGTGCCCAGCTAGGGCACTGGTCGCGGCCCACGGGGTTGGGTCGTGACAAAAGTGGTATCAGAGCGGTTCGTCCTCGGAATGTCCACAGACCGTGTCTAGTAGAGTCTTGTTTATCGGTGTGTTGTGCACCACACCTATAAACAGGAGGCTACAGGGCATTTAGGATACTACCCTTCTTTCTGTCTTAGATCGTGCGATAGAGCTGTGTTATCAGGATGACCCCTCCCTAACGAGTGGCTATGTTTGCAGATATGCCTCCAAAAAAGGCAACAGCGGCCCAAAAGGCCAAGTCAGCAGCCTTGGGAGAGACTAGCCGGGTCCAGAGGATTACCAGGGCCCAGGCACATATTGCTCCGGGGACTTTGCCCCAAACAGAGGGTTCGTCTACACCGCCACTCGTGGAGGAGATTGGGGCGGCCGTAGCTGCAGATCGGGGGGCGGCTCCACCGCCAGCTCCCGCAGTTCCAGTACCTGAGCCTCCAGCTCCACGGCCAGGCACTGAGGATCAGTCTATGAGGGAGGCAGTCCAGTTGCTGACTAGACTTGTGGCAGGGCAGGTTCAAGGGCATGGACTGGGAGGTGACCGGGCAGTCAGGCGTGATAGTTCGAGAGCCCGTGAGTTTTTGACTTGTAACCCTCCAGAGTTCTTCGGGACAAAGCCCGAGGAGGATCCTGAGGAGTTTATTAGGAAGATGCGACACACTCTAGATTTGATTAATGCTTCCGAGACAGAGTCAGTCGCGTTAGCTTCGTACCGGTTATATGATGTGGCGGCAAACTGGTACGAGTCATGGGGGCTATCCAGGGGGGACGGCGCTCCTCCAGCAGTTTGGGGCGATTTTTCTCAGGCATTTCTTGGACACTTTCTGCCCCCAGAGTTGCGACGAGCCAGATCTGATAGGTTCTTATTATTGAGGCAGAAGGGCCGCAGTATCCGGGACTACAGTTTGGAGTTTGATTCCTTGGCCCGATATGCACCTACTGTGGTGGCTACTATGGCGGACCGGATGCACAGATATATTATGGGGCTGGATCGGTATTTTGTTGATAGCTGCTTAGTATTGGCTGCTCAGCCCGGTATGGACATTGCCCGTATCCAGGCCCATGCCCAGGGCATGGAGGATCGGGGCAGAGGAGGACACCAGCCTGACAGGGGCCAGGATCGGAGACAGCCCAAGAGGGCCAGGTCATCTGGAGACTTTCGGGGCAGACAGCCCCAACAGCCGCAGCAGCCTAGCAGATTTTCATCTCAGCCGGCGCAGAGCGCGCCTCCCCAGCCTGCAGGTCGCAGATTCGATAGCCCAGGGTATTCAGGAGCAGGCCAGAGCTCCAGGGCTTCAGGTTCGCGGACAGATAGGGGTTCTGGTCAGATGAGGCCACCCAGGGTTCAGTGTTCTTTTTGCGGCAGATACCATACGGGAGAGTGCTACAGAGCCACCGGTGCATGCTTTTCTTGTGGCCGTCAGGGCCATTCTGTGAGAGATTGCCCGTATAAGGGTAGTTCGGGTGGTGCAGCGCAGCCTACCGGATCAGCCGCTGGGTCTTCATCTTCGTCAGTGGCTATGCGCCCTACGGGGCAGGGTATTTCGGCACCAGCGGGTCGCGGCAGAGGCCGTGGTGGAGCTTCTGGTATTAGCGGTCCTTCGAACCGCATTTATGCTTTGGCCAGTCGCCAGGATCAGGAGGCATCTCCTAATGTCGTCACAGGTACTTTATTGGTCTTCTCTCGATCTGTGTATGCACTAATTGATCCAGGTTCGACTTTATCATATATTTCACCCCTTGTTGTCGGTAAAATTGGTATTATGTCTGAACCTATAGAGCCATTTGAGGTAGCCACACCGATAGGGGATTTTGTTGTAGCGAAACAGGTTTATAAAGACTGTTCTGTGATCGTTTGTGACCGTGACACTAAGGCAGATCTGGTAGAGTTAGATATGACTGAATTTGATGTTATTATGGGTATGGATTGGCTAGCTTTCTGTTACGCTAATGTTGACTGCCAGAATAAGGTAGTTCGCTTCCAGTTTCCCGGGGAGCCATTTATAAATTGGGCTGGTAATACAGCATCGCCGAAAGGTAAGTTTATTTCATACCTTAAGGCAAAGAAAATGATCAGAAAGGGTTATATCTATCATCTGGTTCGGGTGCAAGACTTGGACGCCGAGACGCCGACACTTCAGTCAGTCCCCGTGATTAATGAGTTTCCAGATGTTTTTCCCGACGAGCTTCCAGGTCTTCCTCCAGAGCGGGAGATAGACTTCTCTATTGACTTACTCCCAGACACTCAGCCTATCTCTATTCCTCCGTATAGAATGGCGCCTGCAGAGTTAAAGGAGTTGAAGGAGCAGCTGAAAGATTTGTTGGATAAGGGCTTCATCATACCCAGTACTTCGCCTTGGGGAGCCCCGGTATTATTTGTGCGTAAGAAAGACGGGTCGCTGCGTATGTGTATTGATTATCGGTAGCTGAATAAGGTAACTATAAAGAATAAATACCCCCTTCCCAGGATTGATGATTTGTTTGATCAGCTGCAGGGCGCTAAGTGTTTTTCGAAGATAGATCTTCGATCCGGTTACCACCAGGTGCGAGTACGAGAGGCCGATATCCCTAAGACAGCTTTCCGGACCCGATATGGGCATTACGAGTTCAGGGTTATGTCTTTTGGGCTGACAAATGCTCCCGCAGTATTCATGGATTTGATGAACCGGGTATTCAGGCCATTCTTGGATATGTTTGTAATTGTATTCATTGATGATATCCTGGTTTATTCTCGGTCTGAGGCGGAGCACGCAGATCATCTGAGATCGGTATTAGGGGTACTCCGGCATCAGAAGTTATATGCGAAATTTTCTAAGTGCGGATTCTGGCTGTCTTCAGTGGCCTTCTTGGGGCATATTATTGCAGCTGATGGTGTTCGGGTGGACACACAGAAGATTGAGGCCGTGAAGAATTGGCCCAGACCTACGACGCCCACAGAGGTACGCAGTTTCCTGGGGTTAGCAGGTTATTACAGGAGGTTTGTGGAGAAGTTTGCTTCGATTTCAGCGCCTTTGACAAGGCTGACTCAGAAGGGAGCTAAGTTCCAGTGGACTGATGCTTGTGAACGAAGCTTCCAGTTGCTGAAAGAGAAGCTGACTACAGCCCCAGTTCTGACTCTTCCAGAGGGACCCGATGGATATGTTATTTATTGTGACGCTTCTGGCGTGGGATTGGGTTGTGTATTGATGCAGCACGGCAGAGTTATAGCTTATGCTTCTCGGCAATTGAAAAGGCATGAAAAGAATTATCCTACTCACGATCTGGAGCTTGCAGCGGTGATCCATGCCCTGAAGATATGGAGACATTATTTATATGGCGTTCATGTTGATATCTATACAGATCATAAGAGTCTCCAGTATATTTTCAGGCAGAAAGAGCTTAATTTGCGGCAGCGGAGGTGGCTGGAGCTCCTGAAAGACTATGATGTGGATATTCTGTATCATCCGGGCAAGGCTAATGTTGTTGCAGATGCGCTTAGCCGGAAATCTATGGGCAGCTTGGTCGATTTACAGCCAGACAGGAGAGAGATAGTACGTGACATTCATCAGTTGGCTAATCTTGGGGTTCGTCTGGCCGATTCTGGAGATACCCAGATTTCTGTTCGAGGGATTTCTGAGTCATCCATCAGAACGCATAGGTGCACCATATGGACGGTCTGATAGAACGCATAGGTGTCATCGTGTTCTTATTTTGAGTTGAATATGTATATTTGATGTAATTCATTTATATATGCTATTGTACATATTATATGTATTGTATTTCAAGAATAACATACATATTATTTTGGAGAGTTGCTACATAGGATAATAATGGTGGGGCAAGTCGCTGATCTTGTTGGGCTTTATACTTACTTTTAATGTTAGTTTTTGTTTTGTACATATTCTAATTTTAGTACAACAATGGGTCTTCTCTGATTTGGTTCGAGGCAATTTTTGATTTCAGTTGAAGTGAGCCAACCACTTTTGATCGTGGTGAAGACTATTAACTTTTCCCTATTTGCGAGGGTGTACCCCACAATTGTACTGAACTATTCTTAGATGCTCCGTGATAGTATTATGAGGTTTGAAAATGTATTTTTAAGGCTAATGTTACTTCTTTTGAAGTTTGTTATCATTAGCTTTTAAGGATAGTAATTTAACTTAAAAACATGTGAGAAGCTCACCTTGAGTGATGGAAAATCCTTAGCGGAATTGGAGTTGAGAGAAAATGTTTTTGCTCTTAGTAGGCGTTTGGCCATGAAAACCAAATATTTTTCACTTTATTTGAAATTTTGAAGTTGGAGTTGAAGATGGAATTGTATTTGGTTATAGTTTTTACAAAGAATATTTGGTTGTTTGAATGTACTGAAAGTGAAAAAAGTGAAAACAGGTTTTTTGGTGTTTTTCAAATTCCAAATCTAACTTCAAGTTGTATTTGAAAAATCCTTTGCCAAATTGAAGTTGAGAGAAAAAGTCTTTGCTCTTAAAATTGGAACCAGTTTTTCTCTCCCTGACTCGTCTATTTGTACTATACCTAACCCTGACAACCATGGTTGGTGCAATGCAGTGACCATCACGCCTAGTCTCGGTCATTGCCTAGGTGGGCGGAATGCAGCCAAATGGTGCCTCAAATCAAGTCTCACTTCCCATAGCTTTGTTAGGCGCGTCGCGCTGGTAGTGCACCAAAAATGCTTTCAATTCCAGGCATGCACGCCTCCTATCGTGCAGGACCTTACAATTTTTCTTCTACGTTGTACTCTTTGACGTTTCTCCATGTTTTTTTTGGTCAAAGGAAAAATTTTCATTAACCAAAGTGGAGTTTTGTACACAACCTGCTCTTTTGGACTATAGAGGCAAGATCTCAAGATAATCTGTTACACATTTCAGTATCACTAGCTAACAAGTTAACTCAAATTTGCTAGCTAGCAAGGAAAACTGTTAACTTCTTCTGACATTTTGCTTCATTTGGGTTGCTTTTGGCCCGCAATATGAAGTTGCAGTACTATCTCTCTTGTTCTATCCTCTTTGCCTCCGTGAAGCTGCTGAAATCTTCTAAGGTTTCTCTCCATTCAAATATGATACACTGCTGTTGTGAGGAGAAATTCTAGAATGTGCGATTTAGTATTCCTGTCGGTTACCCTTTTTGCCATCCATTGAATTTCATTCTCCCAAGGTTCTATTTGTCTAGTGATTTCCACCCAGTTCACTAGTGTTTTTCAGATGAAGTCTGAATAGGAGCACTCAAGACGTTTCTCCATGTTAACTATCCTTACCTTTTGTATTTAAAATTCTCGTTAAGCCTAACTTAATGTTTACAATTTACAGGATTTAAAGAAAACAAGTGATCCGTTTTTTTTTTTGTTTTTTTTGTTGTTGTTGTTGTGATTATTTCTTTAATTCGGCTACTTTCATGTAACAAAAATAATTTTGTTCACCATAATTGATAAAATTGAGTAATTGTCCGTTAATTATAAGTGGAAGATTTTTATTATTCCCATATCAATTGGCTCACAGGTGAGAATAAAAAGAGTGGGCGGCGTGGAGGCAGCTACTCAAGGGGCGTGGGTGAGTTGATATTGAGTGGCGCAGGACTGAGGTTTCACTTGCCCTTTTATTATGTGGTCACAAAGAAGAGGACTTCCTAAAGGCCAAATACCAAACAAAAGGGAAAAAACAAAAGAAATTGTCAGGCAGGGAAAAGGAAAAAAAGAAAAGAAAAAGCAAAGCTAGAATTAGTATAGCAGTAGTATAAAAAATCTTACTTTTTTATATTTTAAAATAAAATAAATTAACATTAAAATTTCTTAATAATTAAAACTTATTTTGAATCACAAATATCAAAATTATATTTACTTTCTTAAATTCGATGCCTAATCACTAAAATGAGACCAAGGGAGTTTATAGATAGAAAAAACACGATAAGAAAAAAATAAAATCAAAACCCTCTTCATCTCTCTCTCTCCTCTTTATCTCTCTATACCTCAGCTAAGACATCGAACAACAAAATTTCAAGGCAAAGAAGAAGAAGAACAAATTCTCATATATCTTTTTTCCTTTGTATTTTTCTGTGGTGTACTCTTTTTTCCTCTTATTTTTTTTTTGTTTTATTATATTTGCCTTATTTTTTTTATTTTATCACTGTTATAGTTGAATCTGAAACATTATCATCAACATATCTGCAGCTAATGGATCTATTCGATTATATTTCGTCCATAATCGAGCTTCGTAAAGGTGTATACATATATCTCAGATCTTATAATTTGTTACGCTGTTATTGGTTGATTTGATGTTTTGTTTCTGTGTGTTGTGTTCAATTTCAGTTTTTTTGTAGAGATTTATTGAGATCTGTGGATATTATTGGTCTCGGAGCAGTATGATGATTGTTTTTAGTTTAATTTTGTTTATTCAGTATATATATGATTTTAAGGTAATATATTGACCTGATTTGGTAAACTGAGGTTTAGAAAATTCACTGTTGCTTTGTGATTAGGATTTAGTACTCTTAAGTGAGTTTTAATAAAAAATATGATTAGTTTATTGAAATAATCTGATGAAAAAATTAAGGTCTATTGAACTTTAGGAGTCCTTGTTATTTGGTTTAAGCATGCAGATATGTGAATTCAATTGACATGAAGCGCTTCTAATTCGTCTTTTTTGTGGTTGACTTAACTGCCTTATAGATGAATGAGAACACACGCAAAAAAAAAAAAAAGTTCCAAAATTTGAACTGAAAGTGTCTAATTGGAAAAAATTAGGTGTTCAATTGGAACAGGGCTTAGTTTGAGTGTTTAAATGGAATATCCTGGCAAGTTAAGGGGCTGGTTATGTATTAAGCCTTTTCCAAATTTGCATCTTTTATGCTTGTAGATGCTGTGAGCGGAATTACTTAGTATTGGAATGAAATGGATATGATATAGAATTGGGTGGATAAGGGTATTCATACAGCTGACTCGACGATCACGGGGTTTGATTGAAGTAACTTAATATATACTGAACTCAAAATTTAGATGAACCTACGCACGATCATGCAATGAGCTAGTATTATCAGATCACCTAAAGCTATTTGTTCATACTTGTGTTTGTTCCTAATATGAGTAATATCTGATTTTGTTTGAAGTGATAAGGTGACATTGACATAGATCACTTTTCTCGGCTTTTGAACTATGAAAAGGTTCATAGGTGTTGTATTATTATATTTTATCTTGACTTGTGGACTTAAATATGTTGATAGCAGAGTTGAGTTTTTAAGTAAGCTTTTCATTTGCTTCTTTGGCAGGGTTTGGGTGACATTGACAACGTAGTTGCATCCTCTTATAATTAGAAGTTTAATAACGCATTAGAGACCCTTTTTTCTTAACCAACTAGAAACAAGAAGAAAGAAAAAAAAAATATAACGAAGAAAAAGAATGAGCTTATCAGGAAAGGGGACTCCTACCAGTGACAAAAAGCTAACCTTAGCAAAAGCAACAAGCTTGAATCCGAATGCTGCAGAATTTGTACCCTTTGCACTCAGATCACCCTCAGGTAGCACTAGCAGCCCAGATGCACCAAAGTTTGCTAACTCCACTACAACTCTGGGAAAATGTGTACTAGATAGATCGGAATCATCTGTTTCAAATAACTCAGATGATGAAGCCCACCAGTATTGGCGTCACCAGCTCCCGGATGATATTACACCGGACTTCAATGTCATGGGAGAAGATGATTCTCATGGAATCAGCGGTCTTCCATTTTCTAGATTATCAATAACTGATGTCAATGAAGCTTCAGTATTCCCTGCCTCAACTGGCAGTGGCTTTATGTTGAAGGACCAGCAGGAGTTATTATCTCCTAGTCGCATTAATAAGACTAGCTTTGTTGAAAAGACAGGTTATCCTATTACATCTTTTGGCAACGATGCATCCCCAACTAGTTTTCATATGCCTACTAAACCCTGGGACAAGCCATCTCTGAACAACGACCAGCCGTTTGCCAATATTAGGGAGGGGCCTCATTATAATGGGAATACCGGAAACAGCTTCTTTGCAGACATGATGAATGAGCAATCATTTTTTGAAGCGGATGTAAACCCTCTTGAATTTTTGGCCTCTCAATTTCCTGGTTTTGCGGCTGAAAGTCTTGCAGAGGTGTACTATGCCAACGGAGGTGACTTGAATCTGACAATTGAAATGCTTACGCAGCTTGAGGTATTGTTCATTTTCTTAATCTTTATGGATACAACATAGAATTGTGTTAAGTCAAAAAAGGCAATTTTTTCCTAATCTTCAAGACTTGATCTATTACCTTTAAGTTACTGCAAGTCTATTAATCAGTATGGGCTGACATTAGGTTGTCTATTTGACTTACTTTTCGATCATTTTTTAAAATCTTTTGAGTGTATCCAATTTTTGGAAAATATTATATAGTGATTATAATTATCTGAGCACTGTGTCTTGATTAAATTAAGGAATCCAGATTTTCTCCACATGTGATATTTAAATTTTCATGGTTATTATTGTCTAGAAATTCAAAAATGTGGTAAGTTTAGTCAATCAGCTACTTATACAAAAAAAGTTTGATCAATTAGCTTCCGTCATTGAGTCTGAGTGTCCTAGTAGTCTATGTCATTTATGTGTTTTTTTAGATTGTCTTGAGTCCAAAGAAAATAATTGTTCTGAAGGTTATACAAAATAGCTGGATGTTTAGTCAAATTAATTGGACTGAACAGAATATTGGTAATGGACGCAATATAGGGAATGATAAAGTTCTTGTCATCTCTCTGATAGTTTTGAAGATTGATTTTCCATTTTTTTGAGAAAGGTAACATTTTGAAGGTTGATTTTCCATTGAAGATTCTGTTCTTTTGGAACCTTCAATTACGTACTAATGGCTCAACATACTTTTTACAGCTTCAAGTTGATGGTGGGTTGAATCAAAGTATGAATTCGAAAGCCTTGTCTGCTCCAAATCTTAGTGCTCTGGATTTCCCTGCTCTTTCTGTGGCAGATAATCAAAACAACAGCCTAAAGTACTCTGGCGGTGACGTTCAACAAAATGTCAATCCCTATCGGTCTTCTGAAAAAGAGAGCACCCTTCTGTTTAGATCTGGCTCTTCCATCCCTTCTCGAGGCGCTACAGATTTTGCATCTGCTGTCAGGAAGATGGCATCTCAGGATTCTGGCATATGGAAGTATGATAGGACTGGAGTAGCTGATGCTAGTGTTGGATCAAGTAGAAATTCTCCTGTCTTGGCTAGCTCTTACAATGGTGGGCAGAGTAGGGGAGTTTATGGTGATAGGTTGCAGAGCCGAGGTTCCACACGTGCAGCTCCTGTCTGGCTTGAAACTGGAGAAGCAGTTGGTAATTTTTTCCTGAAGCAGCCAATCTATTTGAATGTTCATTGAGGAAAATAATTTTTTGCTTGTCTATGTACTTTGACTTTGTTGAGATTGCAGCGAATATATATTCTGAAATGCGGGAAGAGGCTCGTGATCATGCACGCTTACGTAATGCATACTTTGAACAGGTATGTGGTATACATGATGATTGCAAAGGTGGATAGAACATGCGTAAATGTGAACTCACTTCAATGTTCATGTGTACGAGTATGTGAAGCCACAAGGGCATAGTACTTTAGACCTTTCCTCCCGCCAACCCAAAAGATAGTGAAGAAAGAATGCCATGAAGGAGTGATAGATACATGTGTAATTTACTTGTAAAGGAAAGTTAACATGGAATTCTGACCAAGTCACCAAGAACTAGTGATATTCCTTGGAAAAGTTTATTGTAGGTGCATGAGTGTTGATGTGAAGTCAGAAGTGATACCTTCTTCCTTTTTTTACGATATCAGAGAAGCATCCCCTGTGGGCTTCTGGGTCTAGGTTGTGCACAGCTTCGAAACTACATAGTATGGGCCCACTCCTCTACCCTCCTTCCAGCTTAAATGCCGGGCTTCGTGGCAGGATCAAATCTGTGATGAGTCACATCACATGTTGCGTCCTTACCACTGAACCAAAGCCCTGGGGCTTTTAATAAACTGGTGATTGTGCCCTTTTGTTAATTCAATCATGACCTGGGAAAAGGAATTGGAGAGTGCATAGCTTAGAATTCCTTTTAATTCTGATCTCACTGGACATTCTAATGTCGTATTGATCTTATGCCTTGCATATTCTTCTACCTATGATGGGTTGACTTCTATATGATTTATTTTAAGATTAAAATAGTGCATCAACGTTGATTAACTTGCTTTTCTTTTGTAGAAAGAAAACCTATTTAGTATCATTAGATATAAGATTCTGTCAAGATTGTTTCTATCAATGTTTTGTGCCTGTATTCATTGGCACTCTACTTTTAGCTAATATCTGTTGTGAGATAAAAAACGCTTTGATTGCTGGATATAATTAAGTGTGAAATTTTGAGCTCAGAGAAACAAATAGTATGGCCTTCCTTAGTACCACTATGAAGCAAAAAGGTTGTACAGGAAGAGATACAGTAGTTTAAAATCTGTTTAAAAGAAATCATGAAAACCTTTTCTTAAGCACATTAGCAATAATGTTACTACGGCTGTACAAATCGCTAAGGCCATTTCATTATAGGGTTATCATAATGTGTTGGCTGTTGCACTTGTGCAATGTTCGATTTTTGGCTTCACTACATCATGAATTCTTTTGTTCCTTTTATCTTTTTGGGATTGAAAATCATTGTGGCAGGAATTTACTCCAATATGATCATGTAAACTTGGTTCTCTTATGCTACACCACCAGATACTTAATCTATGTAAATGTGTCTGTGAGTAGGCTCGTCAGGCATACGTTATTGGTAACAAGGCTTTGGCCAAAGAACTGAGCGTCAAAGGACAGCTGCACAACATGCAGATGAAGGCAGCTCATGGGAAGGCTCAAGAATCTATATATCGCCTAAGGTCTGTTTCTATCTTCCACGCCAATGATCTAGCACCCTAAACTCTATATATCAACGTTTTTATATGGTGGTGATAACAAGATTTTCCAACTCCAGAATTCTTTATCATCACAATCTTACCACACATAGCAACTTTCCAATTCTTCTGCTCTATATTTAAATCATCTTCCTATTGATTTCCAGTATTATTCATGCATGTGCTGCTTAGGCAGCTTTTACAATAGTCAGGTGCTGTGATTTTCTGCTTCGTCATTGTGCAAAGACGCGAAATGGCATAGAGAGGATGCCAATGCTGACGTTTATGCTAATTGAGTTTTTTGGTGACAAAACATAACCTCTTCAGCTGATGAAGTTTTGCGTATCAGTAAACCCCCCCCCCCCCCCCCCCCCCCCCCCTCTCTCCCTCTCCAGCCACCACCACAAAAAAATTAATCTCTTTGCCTCAACAAAGAATTTTTAATATAGAGAATACTTAGGTGAGTCTTAATGTGCTTAAAATTTTTGCAGGAATCCAGCCAGTTCAGAGATGCAGGGAAATGGGAGAGGACAAGAGAGAATCATTGACCTGCATGGGCTTCATGTTACTGAAGCTATTCATGTACTTAAGCGTGAGCTGTCTGTGTTGAGGAATGCTGCGAGATCAGCAGACCAGCGAATACAGGTTTACATTTGTGTTGGAACAGGACACCATACAAAGGGTTCGCGCACTCCTGCTAGGCTTCCCATTTCTGTCCAGCGTTTCCTGCTAGAGGAGGGCCTTGACTACTCTGAGCCACAACCGGGGCTTCTCCGAGTTGTGGTATACTGAGTTGTGAAGGTATAGGAGTTTTTGACACAGCATTACCTAGAAAATCCATCAGATGAGGGAAAAAAAGAAAAAGAAAATTGTTGTACCTGTAAATGGGAGGAACGGAAGATTAGCGCAAATTCTGGAAAGGGAAACTGAAAATGTGAACCAAAAAACGAAAGTGGAAGAAAATTGTATCATTAAGGTTTAGCTGTTTGATAGGGGATACCTTTTTGTAGCTTGTGGGGACTTGCATCGGCCCCCTTCCATTTTGTAATTTTTGTAACTTTGGTTCTTTCTCATATTCCTTTTTTTTTTTTTTTTTTTTTTAATCTCGATTAGCCGATGTAACTGATAGAATTCTTTCACATGAAAGCTCAAATTCACCAAGTGTTTTCGTGGCTCGTGTAGAACATTTTCCACAAATGCTTATTGTTGCGGGGTCCTGGGGGCACAACGTCCTTTCTTTGTATCATTTTATGTGTTTTTTGTGGAAATCTAGATAAAGCTATAGCCCATTGGCCAATGTTCTTTTTTTTTTTCGGTAATTTGTCCCCGTTATCACATCATAATTACAAGTCAAGTAAATTGTAACTGTGTGGCTAAATTTAGATGGTGGAAACCACAAATTAGGATAGTTATAATAGAGGGATATCCATCTAATTCCTCTCATATTCAGACACTGTCAGATCACTCAACAAGATAAAGTCGACTCTAAGCAGAAGTTCGCTTCAGCATTTCATTAGCCATGAAATCCCAGAGTTAATAGCTTCCTTGGTAGGGCGTTTGATGCTTGTGATTGCTCTCATTTGGTTATACTTTAAGAAAAAATACACATGTATTTTTATTAGGAAAATGACCTAATAATACTATATAATACTATATTACAAAACATAAGGATACTTTTCCTTATTTACAAAACATACCAACAAAATTACAAAGTATAACAGATTTGAACTTAATGGGATATTCACGATTTTAGGATAGTTATCAATTAGATTCTTTTCTTTTCATAAAGATATATCTCTCTCTCTCTCTCCCTCTAAAACTGTTGATAGACACTATTTCCAGACTTAAAATTCATATTCTCTCCTAGTATGATATGATTTCAGATTTTATACAATTTATATGTATTTTATCATTATCAAAATATACATACAACTTTTATACATATTTCATACATAAAAATTATAACAAATTTATACAGTTATAAATGTTGCATACAAAAATTTATACATACTTATTTTTGGTGTATGAACTTTTTATGGAATCTGGTTTGTATCAATTACAGATTTATTATACATATTTTCTCATAATTTATACATACTTTGATAAGATTTTATACAATTTATATGTATTTTATCATAATCAAAATATACATACAACTTTTATACATAAAAATTATAACAAAATTATACAGGTATACATATTGCATACAAAATTTATACATATTTGTTTTCCGGTGTATGAACTTTGTATGGGATCTGATTCGTATCAATTACAAAAATTATAACGAACTTTGTATGGAATCTTATTCATCGAGAAATTGATTATGTTTAAGTGAGAGAATTACCGATTAGAATGGAATTTTCGAGCAAAAGTTGGAGAAAATTAGGGAATAATATCTCTTTACTTTGAATGGGGAGAGAAAAGTGGATAAAATAAGGGATCAAAGGTTGGAGAAAATTAGGGAACAATATCTCTTAATTTTGAATGGAGAGAGAAAAATGGATAAAATAAGGGAAGCAGTTTCCTTACGTTATTTATTTTGTTTTATTTGTTTTTTTTTTTTTTAATTTAACTGATTTGTATAGATTTTGTAAGAAATCTATTAATATATTTTATAAACTGAAAAGTATCGTCATGTTCTGTAAATATATCCTCCCACTATATACATATACGTTTTTTTGCCCTTTTTATTAAACTAATTAAAGCATGACTTTTATTTCACATAAACTTGTCATTCCTTTCCAGTGGGCTTAACTAGTAAGAGTAGGGTTGTACGAAGAAACTAATAAACCATGCTAAATCGACAATTCAAGTCAAATTTAGAAAAAACCCGATTAGTAGTTTGGGTTGACTCGATTTGGTATTGGAAAAAAAAATCCATCCATAATTGATTTGGTTTGGTTTTAACTAAAAGAGTCAAACCGAATCAAACCAATCCGACATTACATTATACAATTTTTTAAAATATTTATTTATAATGCAATTTATAAATATTTCTTAAACTAGTTCCTGAAAGCCCGTGCTGAGCCCGGGCCAAAGGTCAAGGTAAAAATACTCATAAAAGTTTTAATTAGGAAAAATAATAATTTGTGTTGTGTTCTCTTCTAGCACAACTTCTTATGCTTCTTAATTATGTATTGTTAATTATTTAAGTTGGTCGCACAATTTGATAACCTATTGAAAGAATTGTTTATGAGGAAGCAAGCGTTGCAGGAAATAAGTATTTAAGAGGCGCAAATAACTTAATGTTTTGTAAACTAACAAACTTTGAAGTATGTAAGACAATTTCAAGCTAACTATAATTGTAAACTGAAAAGACATTTTAGCATTTTATGAATTTGTTAACATATAATTTTTTGTTTAAGAAAAAAATTAGATGTTTTGGTATATATTAATTAGCCGCTCGTAATCTCATCGGCTTAGGCTAGTAAACTATGATGATTAAAGCCTAGGTGTAAATACATCTATACACACTATATTTATTCTTCAATTGAGAGATTTAGCGAACTTAACTATAAATAAAGATAAACTAAAATAAAAAATTGACTCTTAACGGATTTTAGTTGATGCTAATTCTAATTAAATCATAAAAAACATATTAAAAATATAAAAAATTAAATGTTTTTCTTAATTTAAACTTTCTTTTCCTTTCAAAAAAAGGCATGCGAGGAAATGGTATTACTTTTTTCGTTTTTTAGTGTTTGTGGAATAGTATTATGTAAAATTCACATCATAATAACCTTAAGTTGTCAATCTCAATAAGTTTCGATTAAATTTAAATAATTTAATCATGTCTCAATGCGACGACATAGCTAATAATTTATAAAATTGTGTTAAAATATCACACATAAATTTATATTTTCAAAATACAAATTAAAGATCATTAATAAACAAGAGCATGGAAAATTTAATAGTAATTTTAAAATTTACCGAGTGAAAATACCATCTCGTACTTTTTCAACAGTAAATGAGTTCCTGAATTTTTTTTGTATTTTCTTATCTTTGTTACAATTGTTTTTGCTAGATATGACATCATCATTTTAGACAACTTCTGGTGCGTTTTAGAGAATCTCAATTTTGTTATAGTTACCCAGGTGAATATGGCAATCTATGTAATAAATAAATAAAGTAGAGGTAAAAGTATGGGATAGAAATAGTACATATCCACCCGCAAAATGTTAATTTAAAGGACCATGTATTACCAAAATAGTTGGAAATGTCTTGATTTATTAAAAACACACTTTGGCATATGATGTAATAAATATCATTTTACAAGGGCAAAATTGAAAGTGCAAACCACTTGGTTAGTAAGCTCCCCAACAAGGAAGTTGAGAACTAAGGACCACAACACCCATTACATTGTCACTTATTATATATAGTAATATTTTCATAATTTTTGTCTTTTAACTTATTATTCCAAGCTTGGACTTAATATTTTGAATAGTCCAATAAGTTTCATTGGCCCATATATGTTAGATGTTAGTAGGGAAAACTACATGACATAACAAACATATAGTGGGTATTGACATTTAGTAGCTATAGTTTAACTTAATTACTTCTCATAGCAAACATTTGTATATTAATGACATTTAGTGACTATATATATATATATATATATACACACACAAAGTAGAATATCCATCACATTATTCACTTCCAACCTAACCCTCTCATCTCTCTCCCCTCTTCCACACTGTTCCACCGCCGGAGCTTCGGCAAAATCGACTAAAGTTCATTTTTGACCAGAACTTTGACGCTGCCATGACTGCTCTATTTTTCATGGTTTGATAGAAGGATGTGGTGTAACTGCTGTAGCCTCGGACTTTCAGTTTGACGCCGCCATGGTTGCTCTATTTTGACCGAAAGTTTGACGCCGCCATGGCTGCTCTATTTTGATCGAAAGTTTGTCGCCGCCATGGCTGCACAGCCAGAAAGGAAAGCAACGACGCAACAGATCTGAAAAATTCCGATCAGAGACGGAAGTTTTTGACCGGAATTTTTCAGATCTAAAGGCGACGGTGATGATGACAGAGAAAAGAAGGTGAAGGAGAAGAAGGTGTACACAGATCCGATCAGAATTTTTGACCGGAAGTTTTTCTCCAGATCTGTGTATACATACAGTTTTTTTTAGATCTGTGTATACATACGGTGTATACATACACGGTATATAATATTTTTTACGTTTTTCGAAGAAGATCTTTTTGTATACAAATGAATAGAGTGAATTTACGCTTGTATACAAATGAATACAATCAATTTTATTTTTTGTATTCAATATTTTGAGTGTATTCGTTTTTTTTTTTTGGTGTACATATGTTGTATACAGTGTTTTTCGCCTGTTTTTATTAATATTTTTGGTGTATCTATGTTGTATACACCTGTATTTGTTGTATACATATAGAAAAATATGCTGTTTGTTAATTTTTGGTGTACATATGTTTTTATGTATTCATTTTTACTCGCTGTATCTATGAATACAACAAGACAATTTATGTATACAGATAGTCATTTTCACGAATACAGTGAAAAATAAGAATTTTTTTTTTGGTTGTATTCATGAATACAATGAAAATAAAAAATGAATACAGTGAAAAAAACGTATACAACCATTGGTAGCTGGGTTGTTGCTACAAAATGTAATTAGTGAAACATATGCTATGTGGCTTGAGTTAAGCCCAAATCTTTGTCATTTATGTAGTTTACCAATGTTAGTAACTCGTGGAATAAAGTCCAAACCAAACTTAAATCAATACTAATGCTAACAAAAGAAATTCAATTCTAAGGAACGACAATAATCTTTGATATCAATTCCCTAGTTTCACACTGGTTTAGACTGTGAAAATACATAACTTAAACATTGTTTTTTTCTTTGTCACATAACTAATACTTATTAGCCGTACTTGTTTTAGCATGAATTTATATATTATGGTAATTTTCATAATGACTTATTAATTAGCAATATTTAATTTATGCTATTTCATTATCTTTTTTGTTGATAATTTATTACAATGTCATCACTCATCTCACATTTTGTGTTATTTTCTTAAGAAACACTTTAATTATATCATTGTATCCGGGGGCTGATCTATCCTATTAAGCGGGGGTTCAATTGAACCCCCTATTCGCCACGAAGTATAAATTTATGAGTAAAAAATTATTAAAATTGTATATATAGTAGATATGAACCCATAACCTTTAAAATATAATGAGTTCAATACTAAAATTCTTAAGATTGAAACCAAAGAATTTAAATCCTGGATCCGACTCTGATTGTATCTTACTATAACTAAAGAAATATTTGAAGTAAATTATATATTTTATATGAAGACTTTTCCAGAAAAAACCCCGAAAAATCCGAGAAAATAAAAAATTCAAGAAAAACCGAGGTTGAAAAACCCGACTTTTGTTGGTTTTGTTTGGTTTATAAATTTTAAAACCCGATACAATTGGTTTGATTTGATATTTAAAAAATCCAAACCAACCCGATCCATATACATCACTAAGTAAGAGTGTATATTTTCAGTTCAAGTTATCGCTTAATCATCCATGATAAACTAAAACAACTCAGATACAAATATCACATGCGAGCAATGCTTCAATCACTGGCTTCTAAAATCCTACTATTGTATTGTTTACCCCGATTTTAAGTAATCAATTTCTATCTATATTTGGCTAATATGGGACGTATATGAACTCGTGTTCAAGGTAAGAATGTGTATATGAATATATGTATCAACAACTTGAGCTAAGATGTAAACGTTGATGATTAAAGCTAATATGATATCGAATAAAAGATCACAACTCCACAGATTCGGACTAAAGAGAAAGAAAGACAATGCTTTAATGTATTTTTTTTTGCTATTACAATATTCTAGATCTCAAGAAGCCAACCCTTAAAAGTAGGGAAATGCCCCCTATTTATAGTTTTGCCTTATGGGCCTTGCATACAACATAAAACCCTTTTAGAATAAAGAAAACCCTATAAGGATAAGGTTGGGCCGTACGGTCTGACACCGGTACGGTTTTCGGTACAATGTGACAGAACAGTCTTGACGCGTGGCAATTTTGCAACTAATTAACCGGACTAACGGCCACGATCAACTCGGACATGGAGAAACCGGACTAACGACCACGATCAACTCGGTCATGGAGAAACTGGACTGGCTGTGATGCAGAGTTTGGTCCAGAGATACCGGACCAAACAGATATGCTTCACTTTTCTCGGATCGGCCGCAGCTGGTGCAATTCCACCAGTCCGAAGGAAAGACTCGGTACTCATGTCTGTCTCTTCTTATCCCCGGTCCCCGATCTCACCGGTCTTGCATACATCCGGTTTTTACCGTATACAGATAGTCCCCACACTTCCTGGACCATAGTTTTACCAGAGTAACGGGAAGTGGATGAGTCACCAAACCGGCGGTTTCATAAGCTCGTTCTTATCTTTTCATTTTTGGCGGGAACAGTTATGTCACGTCCCTCTGCCATCAGCCACGTGTCTCATCCCGAACGACCGACTTCAGTAACCGGCGTAACGCACGTCGTTTCAAATCACTTCTCATTAATTATGGGACACGTGGCACCCCCGGTTGGCCAACCTCTGCAACCGCTACAATTACCACGCCTATATGAGGCCATGCACCCCTTCATTTCACCATTTTACTTCTTCACTTTCTTACTTCTTCTCTTCTGATCACTTTCATCTCATATTTTTTGCTGGTTTCAACCGTTCTCATCCCTCAACTTGTTGCTTATATTTATTGTAAGAAAACCAACTTTGTCAACCTTTCATCTGCTATTTTTCGATTGAAAGTGATGCTTTGTTTCTTCTCTCACTTTGCCATTTTGAATTTTTCTTTCAACTGCTTCTTCACTCTTTCTTATTTTTTAACTTGTTCCTTCTCCCTTATCGAATTCACTAAATCTCCTTTTCCATTATCGAATTCACCAATCCCCTTTTCCAAATCTTCCGAATGTTTGCCAACACCGAAACCACCTCCCAGGATGTTCCTTCGGTTTCTTCTCAAGGAGCCGAGCCAACTTCACAACCTAAGGGAAAAACTGTCGTTGAGCCCACTGCTTTGGACATAGTACCGTCCAAACCCAACTACAACAAAGAATTTGAAGTCGAGAAGCCCTCTTCGGTTGCGGATAGAGGGTTCGATGTAAGACGATATCCTTCGTCCATTACCGAGGATAAACTTGACCAGGTCCGGGCTGATTGCGGATGGGATAACCGTTCGGTGCAAGTGTTCGCCCCCGGTCCTGACGAGTCCATCACCAATTATAGGGAAGGCTTCTTGTATGTTTACACCTATCCCTTCACACTCAAGCTCAACCCCCCAATTGACCCGGTTATTTTGGATATGTGCCGGACATAAAACGTGACCTTGGCCCAAATTGGTCCGATAATCTTGAGGACCATGGCCTGCCTCCGGATGTTGGCCAACAACATAAATAGGGAATTTACGATGACACACTTCATCTATTTGTATTCCCCGAGGTTGTTTTGTGGGGGTGTGATAAAACTCGCCAAGCGAGCCCGAAACCCGATCATTTCGAAGATGGATGAAGACAAAGATCGAGGTTGGTTAGAACGCTACATCCGGGTA
The DNA here is from genome assembly GCF_019175385.1 of Lycium barbarum. Lineage (NCBI taxonomy): Eukaryota > Viridiplantae > Streptophyta > Magnoliopsida > Solanales > Solanaceae > Lycium > Lycium barbarum. The sequence goes on from NC_083340.1 coordinate 49,647,013, forward strand.
AGGACTGCGGACATTATTCCGGCCGACTATATGCCCTTCCCGGAGAGGTGGAACGATAATCGTAAGTTTCTCAGTTCTTCCTTTAACTATCCTTTGATGCTTCGTCAAACACTTGCTCCCTCGAATTAATACGATTTCTTCTTCGCTTTATTTATATCAGCCGTAGCATGGATACCTCCAGCCGTCCGGAACATGAATGAATGGGTTGGGGCACTCCTCAACCAACACACCCATGAAGCACGAATGTGGGGGAATCTGTCACGTGGCCGATGGGTTGCTCAAAACCACGGTAATACTTTGCTTGAGCTAGAATATATCATCTCTTCTACTCTTTTTTTTAACCTCTTCGGTATTCAGGTTTACCCAGGGGCTCGGTGGAGCCAAGACCGGAGCCAGTAGCCGAACCAGCTGTGCCAGTACTTGAATTTGATTCAGCGGGGACATCCCATATTATTGCTGCTGCCAATAAAAGGCGGAGAAAGCTCTCGGACAATGGGCAGAAACCGAAGAAAAGGGCAAGCAGCGTCGTTCAGACTCTAAGGGACGAAACAGAGCCCAATTTCCTTGTTTGGAGGGTCGGTGTGACACCCTCCGTCGCTTCAGTTCCGGAGGAGGAAACCACCACTCCGTTATTTCCTTCAGCCGGGGAAGGACCGTCAGCTCCGGCTTTGCACACAGGTGGGGAAGAAGTTCTTTACCCGACTCCTCTAAGGTCAATTGAATATGTTGACGTTTCAGGTGATGCTTCATCTAAGGAGACCCCCTTGCAAAGGACTAAAACATCCAGGCTCGCGTCAACTGCTGAGGCCGAACAAAGAGCTGAGCCGGTCCCTGAGACCGAGGCTCCAATGGATGCAAGTCCACTGCCCGGTGATGACCCAGCTGCAACATCCGAGGTACCTGCATCTACCGGGCCCGCTGGGACCGCTTCAACTTCTCCTGTACCGAGGTTAGATAACCTCGATGACATGTTCTCGAATACCCCACCTGCAACCGGGGAAGCAGCCGACTTCGAACATCTCCCTATCCGATGAGTCACGAGGGCAGCTAACTGGTCCACCGAGACGGGTTCAAGGGAAAGCCTTGTATGCATCTTTCAGGCCCCGAGCGTGGAACCGAGGAGGACAAGGTCGGCCACGATTACTGTCCCCGAGGATTGTTGTTTCTTGTCTCGTCCCGTGGGAATTGCAAGCTATCTGAAACCCCTCATCTCGGACTCGGACAAGCGGAAGATGACCGGAGTCCCCTGGCAGAGTCTTATTAATGAGGGCATGCACGCAGGCAACCGAGTAAGCTTATCAGCCGATCCTTCCATAATTCAACATGAATTTTAGCTTCTTGTTTATCCAAGTTTAACTTCTCGTTTCTTTTACAGAGTGCGGTGCTCGTCAACGAGGCCTTCATCCGTGCTCAGCAAGAGGTTGACGACCTTAAGGGCCAGGTGGATGCCCAGGGTCGGAAAACAGAGAAATTCCAGCACCTTTTACAAGTGAAGGAGGATCAATTGAACCGAGCAGCTGCCCTTTCCAACCTTCAACCTGAGCTCGAAGCAGCGAAGACCTAAAACCTTCGGTTGAAGGATGAGTTGGCCAGAATGGTTGAAAAAAATCAGCTCCTAGAAGTAGACAAGGTCGGCCTAAGCTAAGATAACACTCGTTTTTCTTCGAGGCTCGGCGAACTCGAAGCCACTATCTCTCAACTTCGGAGGGAGCTTGAATCGGTCAAGACTGATGCCGTGAACATGGTCGAGAGGCATAAGCTTCATGAATCCGAGAATGCGGAGTATAAGAACAAGTTGAGGGTATTCGAGCGGAAAGCCGAGGATAGGGACCGGATATGCGACGAGCTTAAAACCAAATTCGAGAAGACGGCCAAGGTCAATGACATTCTCAAGGCCGAGCTTGAGTCCGCTACTCAAGTCCAAAGAATCCTCGATGAAGAGAGAGATGAATTAGTGGCCAAACTGGCCTAGGCTGAGGTCGATTTGGCAGAAGCCCTTAAGAATATGGAGGCTGCCGAGGCTCATACCACGATTGCGGTGGAGTATGAACGGTGGAAGTCCTGGAGAGCCACCCTTGAGCAAGCCGAACAAGGTTTTTGGGACTTCCCGGCCCTGATACTTGAAGCCAAAAAGACCGAGGAAGAAGCCAAGAGAGCCCTCGATACCGATTCCGAGGATTCCGAGCGGACAGTATCCGAGCATTCTGGTTCCAGCTGCACCGGATAGATCACGTCGTGCACTTAGCCTTTATTTTTCCTTTGCCTTTTTGGCTTGTCTTTTATTTTTTAACTTCGTAGGAATTTCAGGTGTAAAAAACCTTACATATATGGAATGTGCATTTTTCTTGCCGATTCTCTTTATTCTTTCATCTGAATGTTTATTATGACTTTTGCCCGAATCATCAATCCTGTTAAGTAGCAAACAAAGGCTTGGAGTCATTTTTCTGGATTATGCCTCGAGATTGGCTTTCCTCTTCGTCCGGTACGTTTTGTCCGGAGATTTGATCGAGTGGTTTGCCCGTGGGACTTATTTATGCTCTGTGAATTCAGACGTCTCCGAATCATATTAGGCAATTTAGGGCAGATATTTTTTGACAGTTCACTTATCGTGGATTAGGTTCGGCCACCTGAATCCCGGCCTTAGAAAATTTTGATATAGCAGTCCCCATTCGGGGGGTGTTTAAAGATTTTGGCTTGGTTCAGTGCGACCTTATTGCCTTTGTCGAATTTCGACTATAGTCCCCGGTGTACGGTATTTGGATAAAATGATGCCGAATTTCGGCGGTAATCACCGAGGGTAGGGTGTTTAACTAGAAGACATATCCGAAATGCAATAATCTAAATTTTCAATAATCTTTATATTGCAAATATTTGCACGTACATGATATGAAGACTTTGTCCGTTTCCTTCTGTTTTTGCAAATTCGAGGAGACGGCCGAGGCCAATGACATTCTCAAGGCCGAGCTCGAGTCGGCTACTCAAGTCCAAAGAATCCTCGATGAAGGGAGAGATGAATTAGTGGCCAAACTGGCCCAGGCTGAGGCCGATTTGGCAGAAGCCCTTAAGAATATGGAGGCCGCCGAGGCTCATACCACGATTGCGGTGGAGTATGAACGGTGGAAGTCCTGAAGAGCCACCCTTGAGCAAGCCGAACAAGGTTTTGGGGACCTCCCGGCCCTGATACTTGAAGCCAAAAAGACCGAGGAAGAAGGCAAGAGATCCCTCGATACCGATTTCGAGGATTCCGAGCGGATAGTATCCGAGCATTCCGGTTCCAGCTGCACCGGATAGATCAGGTCCTGCACTTAGCCTTTATTTTGCCTTTGCCTTTTTGGCTTGTTTTTTATTTTTTAACTTCATAGGAATTTCAGGTGTAAAAGACCTTACATATATGGAATGCGCATTTTTCTTGCCGATTCTCTTTATTCTTTCATCTGAATATTTATTATGACTTTTGCCCGAATCATCAATCTTGTTAAGTAGCAAACAAAGGCTCGGAGTCATTTTTCCGGATTATGCCTCGATATTGGCTTTCCTCTTCGTCCGGGGATTTGATCGAGTGGTTTGCCCGTGGGACTTATTTATGCTCTGTGAATTTAGACGTCTCCGAATCACATTAGGCATTTTAGGGTCGATATTTTTCAACAGTTCACCTATCGTGGATTAGATTCGAACACCTGAATCCCAGCCTTAGCAAATTTTGATATAGCAGTCTCCATTCGGGGGTGTTTAAAGATTTTGGCTTGGTTCATTGCGACCTTGTTGCCTTTGTCGAATTTCGACTATAGTCCCCGGTGTACCGTATTTGGATAAAATGGTGCCGAATTTCGGCGGTAATCACCGAGGGTAGGGTGTTTAACTAGAAGACATATCCGAAATGCAATAATCTGAATTTTCAATAATCTTTACATTGTAAATATTTGCACGTACATGATATGAAGACTTTGTCCGTTTCCTTCTGTTTTTGCCGTAGCATATACTAAATGGACACGATTCGTTCTGATCGTTTGGTCCTTACATCAAAACCTAATACAGAAGGTCCGGTTCTGGACGAGGACTTCCCCGGGGTAATGCCCGACGGCGTTCTCCTGCTTTGTTGAGCTGCTTCGTTTTTTATTCACCGGGGTAAGCCTCGATGTGGGTATAGTAGTCCCTTAGTGTTTATCCGAGCTGCATGGTCAGGTAAGCACTATCAAGTCCCCATTCGTAGGGTATACCCCCGAGTTTCCAGACACTTGTCCTCGTTTCTATCAAGTAACACGTTGTAATGTTGCCTCATTAAAAACCTTGTCGGAAAACCCATTTTGGGACAAAACCGTACTAAGGAAAAGAGTGCAACACGTGTTTTCAAACCTAACACCTAACTTCATCCGGTACTCAACTTCCTGCAAAAATAAAGGTTAACAAAAAACAAACACGAGGGTAGGCGTCCGACCTTAGCTGTAGTATTTCTTCAAATGAGCCACATTCCAGTTGTTATGCAACTGTTGTCCGTCCATGGCCTCCAGTTGAGATTTTTGGTGTTCAAAGTAACTTTCCGAAGCACTAAGTCCCCAACTTGGAAATGTCGAAAATTGGCCCTCCGGTTGTAGTACCTTTCCATTCTCTGCTTCTGGGCTGCAATTCGGACTAATGCGTTTTCGCGAAGTTCATCTGTGAGATCGAGCTTTATGGCCATGGCCTCCTCGTTTGACCCACCGGTGGCGTATCTGAATTGGAGACTCGGTTCACCAACTTGTACGGGGATGAGGGCTTTGGCCCCGTAGACCACCGAGAAAGGTGTTTCTCCCGTGCTTGATTTTGATGTGGTTCTGTAAGCCCATAATACCTCCGGAAGCACCTCCCTCCAGTGATGCTTCGATGTTTCAAGTCTTTTCCTTAGATTTTGAATTATTGGTTTATTCATGGATTCTGCCTGTCCGTTTGCACTTGGGTGATACGGAGTTGATACAATTTTCTTGATCTTCAACCCCTCGAGAAAATCATTGACTTTGCCGCCAATGAACTGAGGACCGTTATCACAAGTTATCTTAGCTGGGATGCCGAAATGGCAAATAATGTGGTCCCATATGAATTCAATAACCTCCTTTTCTCTAATTTTTTCGAAGGCCTGCGCTTCAACTCATTTGGATAAATAGTCAGTCATTAACAAAATAAAACGGGCCTTACATGGTGCCTATGGCAGTGGACCAACAATGTCTATTCCCCACTTCATGACGGGCCAATGTGACACCACTGAGTGTAGCAACTCCTCAGGTTGGTGAATCATTGGGGCATGTCTTTGACACCCATCACATTTCCGGACAAAATTCTTCGAATCCTCCTCCATCCGGTTCCAATAATAACCGGCTCTGATAATTTTTCGGACTAAGGCTTCTGCACCGGAGTGATTTCCGTAGGTCCCCTCGTGGACTTCTCTCATCACATACTTGGTTTCTCCGGGACCCAAATACTTGGCCAGGGGCCCGAAGAAAGACCGTCGATACAATTGGTCGTCCACTAAGCAGAACCGTGCTGCTTTTGTCCTTAGTGACCGTGATTCTTTTGGGTCACTTGGGAGCTTTCCATCTTGCAAGTAGTCGATGTTTTTGTTGCGCCAATCCCAAGTTAGACCCATCGTGTTTATTTCAGCATACCCGTTTTCTATCACCGAATTCATCAAGTGCACCATAGTGCCGGGGCTGATTTTTTCCCGTTCGACTGAAGAGCCCAAATTGGCCAATGCGTCGGCTTCGCTGTTCTGCTCCCGGGGTACATGCTGCACATCCACTCTTTAAACCGGTGTAGTATCACTTGAATTTTCTCCAGATACTTTTGCATTTGTTCATCCTTGACCTCGAAGACGTCATTCACTTGGTTAACGACCAAGAGAGAGTCACATTTTGCTTTGATTATTTCAGCCCCCATACTCCGAGCTAATTCCAAACCTGCAATCATAGTCTCATACTCGGCTTCATTGTTAGTCAACTTAATAGTTTTAATCGACTGTCGAATGGCATCCTCGGCGGGAGTTCTAAGGACGATTCCTAGCCCGGAACCTTTGAGGTTCGAGGCCCCGTCCGTGTGTAACGACCAAATACCCGAAACCTTTCCCGAGGTTAGCAGAAGCTCTTTCTCAACCTTGGGGACCATAGCCGGGGTAAAATCTGCCACAAAATCGGCCAAGATTTGGGACTTAATGGCCGTCCGGGGTTTATATTCGATATCATATCCGCTAATCTCTACGACCCATTTGGTTAGTCTACCCGACAATTCCGATTTATGCATGATGTTCTTTAGAGGGTAAGTAGTCATTACACATATCGGATGACATTGAAAGTAAGGTTTGAGCTTTCTAGAAGCACTTACCAATGCCAATGCCAACTTTTCAAGGTGGGGATAACGGGTCTCCGCATCCCCTAAAGTTCTACTCACATAATATATAGGGAATTACGTACCTGATTCTTCTCGGACCAAAACACTACTTACCGCTACCTCAGCTACGGCAAGGTAGAGAAACAACTGTTCGTCCGCTTTCGGTGTGTGTAGTAGAGGCGGGCTGGAGAAGTACCTTTTCAATTCTTGCAATGCTCTTTGGCATTCCGGTGTCCAAACGAAGTCATTCTTCTTCCTTAATAAGGAGAAGAAACAGTGACTTTTATCCGAAGACCTCGATATGAACCGACTCAGCGCTGCTATCCTTCCGGTGAGCCTTTGTATTCCTTTGACGTTATTTACCACCTCAATATCCTCGATGGATTTGATCTTGTCCGGGTTAATCTCAATTCCCCGGTTGGACACCATGAAACCCAAGAACTTGCCCGACCGGACACCGAAGGCACATTTCTCTGAGTTAAGCTTCATGTTGTATTTACAGAGTACATCGACGGTTTCCTGCAAATGTTTTAAATGGTCATCTGTTTCCAGGGACTTGACTACCATTTCATCAATATAAATTTCCATTGTTTTCCCTATCTGTTCTTCGAACATCCCATTAACTAGGCGTTGGTAAGTTGCATCGGCATTTGTTAATCCAAAGGGCATGACATTGTAACAGTAAGTCCCGTACCGGGTAATAAAGGATGTTTTCTCTTGATCCTCCGGGTGCATCCGGATTTGGTTATACCCGGAGTAAGCGTCGAGAAAACTCAACATCTCATGCCCGGCCGTCGCATCGATCATTCTATCAATGTGAGACATCGAAAATGAATCCTTCGGGCATGCTTTGTTTAAATCCTTATAATCAACGTACATTCTAAATTTATTACTTTTTTTCGGCACCACCACTACGTTAGCTAGCCAATCCGGGTATTTTACCTCCCGGATAGAGCCTATTTTCAAAAGCTTTGTTACCTCATCCTTTACGAAGGCATGCTTTGGCTCTGCCATAGGCCTCCTCTTCTGCTTCACCGGGGGAAATCTCCCGTCGAGGCTGAGCTTGTGAGTTGTTACTTCCGGTGGCACACCTGTCATATCTATATGGGACCATGTGAAACAATCGGCATTAGCTTGAAGAAACTTAATTAACTTGTTCCTGAGCTCCGAGGTTAACCCCGTGCCCAGGTATACCTTTCTATCCGGTAGATATTCGAACAAAATGACTTGCTCCAGCTCCTCCACTGTAGACTAGTTGTGTCCGAGTCATCCGGCAAGACGAATGATCTGGGTACACCGAAATCATCCTCTTCATACCCCGGGTCCGACACTTGCTGCTCTGCTGTCGAACCCGTACACTTTAGTTGCTATTTAGAGTCCTTGCCACCGATTGACTCATCCTCTTTTGGATCCGGTTTTTTGGGAAGGAGTGGCGCTTCCTCAACTGCGAACATCTCCCTTGCAGCGGGCTGTTCTCCTCGGATGGTTTTTACCCCCTTTGGTGTTGGGAATTTCAGCAGCTGATGTAATGTCGATGGGACAGCCCTCATGCTATGTATCCACGACCTACCGAGCAAAGCATTATACTTCATGTCTCCTTCGATGACATAGAACATCGTCTGCTGAATGGTGTCGTCAATGTTGACCGGCAAAGGAATCTCCCCTTCGTGGTTTCACTCGCCATATTAAACCCACTGAGCACTCAAGCCACCAGTATAATCTGATCGAGTAGTCTCAGTTGTTCGACCACTCTCAACCGGATGATGTTGGCCGAGCTACCTGGGTTAATCAAAATACGCTTGATTTGTGATTTAAAAATAAGAACAGAAATTACCAAAGCATCATTGTGCGGTTGAATGATGCCTTCTGCGTCGTCTTTGCTGAAGGAGACGGTACCCTAGGGCACGTAATCTCGGCTTCGCTTCTCACGTACAACGGAGATCTTTGTCCGTTTCATCACCGGCCCCCGAGGGGCGTCTGTACCACCGATTATCATGTTGATTACATACTGAGGTTCCACCAGTTCGGCCCGTTTGTGGGACTCCTTTTCCTTGTAGTGGCGTTTAGCTCGTTCACTCAGGAATTCTCAAAGGTGGCCATTTTTCAGTAACCGAGCCACTTCCTCCCTCAATTGGCGACAGTCTTCAGTTCTGTGCTCATGAGTTCCGTGGTACTCACACATCACGTGCGGGTCTTGTTGATCGGGATCTGATCTCAATGGTCTCGGCCATCTTTCTTCTGCGATACGACCTATGGCCGATACGAGATCCGAGGTATTGATACTAAAGTTGTACTCCGATATCCTCGGTAGGTATTTGTTGGTATACAAACTCCCGACATCACTTCTAAATGATATACCTCAACTGTTCGACAGGCGCTTGGTCCGTTTATCACCCTGACCGGAGAATTGACTGGGATCAACCCTCGATTTTTCCGACCTGAAGCTTGGCTTTTCTGAATGAGGGTACAGCCAATACCTTTCCCTCGATGGTCTTGACTCCGCTTCGTAAATTTTTCCTCGATCTCTTAGAGCTTTTGCTCATATTTACGGGTCCTGGGGGGAGCTCGAGCTGGTCATCCTCTACCCGAATCTTTGATTCATACCTATTATGAACGTCAGCCCAAGTCACAGCTTCATATTCCAACAAGTTTTCTTTCAGCTTGAATGAGGCCGTCGAGCTTCGAGGATTAAACCCTTTGGTAAAAGCCTGTGCAGCCCATTCATTCGGAACCGGAGGGAGCTCCATCCGTTCCTTTTGGAAACAGTTCACGAACTCTCGTAGTAATTCATCATCCCTCTGGGCTATGCGGAAAATATCCGCCTTTCGGGCCTGCACCTTCTTAGCCCCGGCATGGGCCTTGATGAACGCGTCCGCTAGCATTTCGAAGGAAGTGATTGAATGCTCGGGCAGATGGTCGTACCAAGTTAAAGCTCCATTTGATAGGGTTTCCCCGAAAATTTTCAACAACACGGACTCAATTTCATCCTCTTCGACGTCATTTCCTTTTATGGCAGAGGTGTATGAAGTCACGTGCTCCTATGGGTCCGTTGTGCCGTCATATTTCTGGATATCCGACATTTTGAACCTCTTCGGGATCAATTTCGAAGCCGCACTTGAAGGAAAAGGCCTTTGGATATACCTCTTTGAATCTGGTCCTTTTAAAATAGGCGGAGCCCCCGGGATCTGATCCACCCGAGGGTTATATGTTTCCACCCTTTTCTCAGTTGAGTCTACCCGCTTTGCCAACGTTTCGAGCATTCTCAGAACTTCGGTGGATGAATCGGCTCCCGATCCATTGCTTTCGACTATCCGTGGTTCATCCCTTTTGGGTGCAGCGACGCTTTTCGACCTCTCCGGGGCCGCTTTGTCATCTTTGCTTTGTAGCTGGGCTATTGCGATTCCTTGTTCGGCAATGGCGGTTCTTTGTTCCTGCAACATTTCAAAAATTAAACGTAAGTTAATCTCATCCAGGGTATCCGATACTTTCCGGCCTTGTGCTCGGGGTAAAGTAATTGAATTGTGAGTATTTAAGGGATCAGTGGCCGGCCGGGTGGCATTCTCCTGGTTCACGGTGTTCTGCCGGTTGAGGCCTTCCCTCGAATCAACGGAATTTGGGTCGATGGGATCTGCTGGCAAGTCCCTTAGCCCACTATTCTCGTTTTCGGCAACGATCTCGTTGTTGACATGACCAGATTGTCCACTGCTTGCCACTTGGTCCGTTTTCACAGAGATGAACAAAATATTTTGTAATCTAACAGGTAAGAGATAGAAGCCAAGACTAAAAGACCACTATTATCCTAGCCCCACGGTGGGCGCCAAACTGTTTACACCGATTTTAGGTAATCAATTAAATTTGTAAGTGAGGTGTAGGATATGTGGATCGATTTCAATCTATATTTGGCTAATATGGGACGTATATGAACTCGTGTTCAAGGTAAGAATGTGTATATGAATATATGTATCTACAACTTGAGCTAAGATGTAAACGTTGATGATTAAAGCTAATATGATATCGAATAAAAGATCACAACTCCACAGATTCGGACTAAAGAGAAAGAAAGACAATGCTTTAATGTATTTTTTTGCTATTACAATATTCTAGATCTCAAGAAGCCAACCCTTAAAAGTAGGGAAATACCCCCTATTTATAATTTTGCCTTATGAGCCTTGCATACAACATAAAGCCCTTTTAGAATAAAGAAAACCCTAAAAGGATAAGGTTGGGCCGTACGGTCTGACACATGTACGGTTGTCAGTACAATGTGACAGAACGGTCTTGACGCGTGACAATTTTGTAACTGATTAACCGGACCTACGGCCACGATCAACTCGGGCATGGAGAAACCGGACTAACGACCACGATCAACTCGGTCATGGAGAAACCGGACTGGCTGTGATGCAGAGTTTGGTCCGGAGATACCGGACCAAACAGATTTGCTTCACTTTTCTCGGATCAGCCGAAGCTGGTGCAATTCCACCAGTCCGAAGGAATGACTCGGTACTCATGTCTGTCTCTTCTTATCCCCGGTCCCCGGTCTCACCGGTCTTGCATACATTCGGTTTTTATCGTATACATGTATATTGGTAAAATATGTGGATAGCGAAGACTGTTTGACCAAGACACGTGGCAAAGCATAGAGAGGTCTACAATCAACAATCGAGTCGGTCAGCACCAGTCAAATCAAAAGCTTATTTGACCATGTGAGAATTAGCTTCTGAAATCCGCTTCATTCGCACTTGACAATAGAGGTCGGGAATGAACCGTCCGGAAAGGTTCAGAGTGTCCGCATAGATGATAACTTAAAGAATGATCAGAATTCGAGACAACAAATTTCATTTAATCCTACTTAGTGCACACGATCTCATTCATAATATCAAAGGACGAACTGATTTGAATAAATTGTGTTGTTTGTGAGCTTATTCTTAATAATTTGATTGGTGGACCTAATAAACAAATTTTAGGCTAAAAATTAATGTCCTGGTTAAGATCTCTTCTCTTAATTTTTTGGTTTGGCTATTCTAGTATTATAATATTCACTTATTTCTAAAAAAATTGAAGGAAAATTTTGACGCAGTTATCATATTATACTAAATGTGGAAAGATTCTAAGTCAAAAGTTAATTACGCAAATACCCATAAAAAGTTGATGTCCATCCAAAAAAAAAAAAAGCCTTATGTTAAATACTAATCTCAATTGTATTGAATTGAATAAATGGAGAGATTATTTCACCTGCCAAATAGTCAATGCAGGCTTTATGCGTGCAATTTTACTGAATACATGGGGACAGGGGCGGAGCCACCCTATAACAAGGGTGGTCAGATGAACACCCTTCGCTGAAAAATTATATCAGATGTATAGGTTATGTATTTATGAATATATACTATATATTGAACACCCTTTGCACAACCAAACGGCGCAGCTCAGTGGCAAAGAATGTTCAAGTTCGGTCTCATCTCGCGGGTTCGATCCACCACTAAAGCATTTTCGTTCACATTTTGAATTTAAAACAGATGGAGGCCCTATTGGATTTCATCAAATAGGATCCAAGTAGGCAAATATATATGGCCAATACCTTCTTTACTTCATTTTCTGTTAAGTATTTTCTAAAATATTAAAGTATAATAACAAAGGTAAGTTTATATTTGTAATTTGGTTTAATGCAGGCTATAATTATAATAAAGATGGTTATTTTCGTGATTTCATTAATATATTAATTACTATTTAGTTTTATGTATATACCTGAAAATATCTCAACTAAATTTATAACAAAAAATTTCTAAATTTATTAATGTTTTTTCCCTCATGTGAAGGGCTAATAGTTTTATAAATTTTATTTAAAATAAGTCTGTTTTCATTTCCGTTTTAATTACTTCAAAAAGTTTGTTTAAAATCTCACCGTCTCCACCTGTTAAACGCTATCGAAGATGGTTCTTGTGTCGTTCCTCTCTGTTTCTTTGTTTATTCTCTTTTGTTATCTTCCAACTTTTTTATTTTACTTGTGTCTGGTGATTTTCTTTATTGGACTTTCTTGAGTGATTTTCTTTGCTCAACTAAAAATTTCATCGAAAAACCAAAATTCATTTGAAGTTAGTGATGGATTATGCTTTGAAGACAAACTACAATGCAAAACCACAAAGCTAATTATGATGTAGTTCGATTTAAATTTTTTCGGTGCACCACTCATTCAAAAAATATTTACTTCATAGTTTTGAACACCCTTATCCAGATTCCTGGCTCCGCCACTGCATGGGGAGGATGTTTACTCTGCCAGTAGTTAATGCAAGTTCAATGTGTGCATGCACGTTTTGTTTTAAAGCTCAGCCGCTTTATACATCCGTTTTGGTCCTTTGAGATCACATTGCTAATAACATTTATGTATAGACTTTTCAATTTTTTTACTGCAATTTATAGAATCCCACAACAATTAGATGCACGATACTTTTGTAGCAAAATCTAAAACCAGCTCTCAATTGCTTATGTCATCGTTGGTGCATGAGGCTTTCAAAATTTGGGTGGATTCTTGAGGGAATACATAGAGAGGACCCAGTTGGTTTGGAATCTTGTGGATCGTGAAAGGAAACAAATTAAGGTAAAAGAAGGAGAATTTCAAAGTCACGGAGAGGATTTGATTTGAAGCTTTTGATTAGGAGCGTCAAATTTGGCCCAAAAGGTGATGACCCGCCCAATCCGTTGAAAATTTTATGAGTTGGGCTCAAGATAATTTTATATTGGGCTGATTTTAGCCCAATCCAACATAGCCCATTTTAAAGTGATCTCCAACTTAGCTCAATACTAGCCCAATTCTAGCCCGTTTTTAAGATTTACTTAAATTTGGGTTTATTGCTGGAGATTTTTTATTTTTTATTTTTTATGTATATACTTTTCTTGTATCATGTATCTTATAAGTTTGTGGTATGTTTAATATGAAGGTAAGTATTTTTCACGAAAAATGTTTTCCTCTAAAATATTTACCACGAAAAATGTTTTCCTCAAAAATATTTTACACAAAAAATTCGCAAAAATAATTTTCAGGAAAAATATTTTTCGCGAAAAATGTATTTCTAGAAAATATTTTTCTAGCAAATAGACGTTTAAAAAAAATGGGTCAAGTTGGGCGTGCCATGACCCAGCCCATTTTTAGCCCATTTCAGCCCAATCCATTTAGCCCAAGTAACTTTTTGGGTCAATGTTAGCCCAATCCATTTATTACCTCAGCTCATTTTGATTGGGTCAATTTCAGTCCAACCCGCCCATTTGACACCCTTACTTTTGATTATTGGATTTTACGAGTTTATTTGATTTATATAGCTCTCAGCCCTCCTAACCTTCCTAACTCATCACGTCCAATTTTTTTGGTCGCCTTCGATCCTCTGATTTATTCATTATCCTTTAATATTGAACAATTCCTACCTTATTATTACTTTTTTAGTTTCATTTTATTTTCTTTGGTTGGTTACGTTACACGTAAAGGTTTGAGTCCTTAAGATTTGTACTATGCAGCTAAAGTAAATTAAATACTATTTTATTTTAGCTCGATAAGGTGCTAAATTTTGAAAGAAAGAGTGAATTAACTTGGAATTAAATAGGAGTACACAGATTTTTTTATGCTACTTTGTACAATTGTCGGCCGCAGAATAACTTGTGCAAGGATGCCAACGTTATGTATTAGGGTATCAAATTTGGCTCAAAAGTGATTGCCCGCCTAACCCGCTCAAAATTTTATGAGTTGGGCTTAAGATAATTTCACATTGGGCTGATTTTAACCAAATCCAACATAACCCATTTTAAAGTGATCTCCAACTTAGCTCAATACTAATCCAATTCTAACCCGTTTTTAAAATTTACTTAAATTTGGATTTATTGCTTGAGTTTACTCTATTTTTTATTTTTTATGTATACTCTTTTCTTGTATAATGTATCTTATAAGTTTGTAGTGTGTTTGATATGGAGGGAAATATTTTTCACGAAAAATGTTTTGCTCGAAAATATACCACGGAAATTTTTTTCCTCAAAAATATATTCGAAAAATCCGCGAAAATATTGTTCGCGAAAAATGTATTTCTAAAAAATATTTTCCACGAAAATGTTTTTCTAGAAAATCGACCCTTCAAAAAAATTGGGTCAAGTTGGACGGGTCATGACCCAACCCATTTTTAGCCCATTTCAGCCCAACTCATCTCAGCCCAAGTAACTTTTGGGTCAATGTTAGCCCAACCCATTTATCACCTCAGCACATTTTGATTGGGCTAATTTCAGCCCAACTCTCCCATTTGACACCCCTATTATGTATACTTTAGTTTCTCTATTAAAAAAACTCGGAATAAATATTGCTAAAATTCGGTATAATAAGAGGAAGTATTAAGAGTCCGCAACTTAAATGACCCAAAAAGTGGTCGGAGGTACCAAAATAACCCATTAATTTTTTTTTACATAACTAACCTTTGCGCACTAATTTAGTGCGCAATAGGACCAAACTGTAAATTTACAGTTAAGTCCTATTGCGCACTAAATTAGTGCGCAATAGATCTTTAATAAAACGGCCCACCATCTTCCCCACCCCGACGGTCCCCCACACCATTAAAAAAAAAAGATCATCAACCAAAAACAGTGGTCCCCACCTTTTAAAAACATCGTTTTCGTGTTATTTTTTAACCCGAAAGTCAATATCTTGGTATATTCAAGGCAAGGAATAAGTTTCAGAGATTATATTTCGGAATAAAGCGGCGTATAATTTTATTTCAAAAATTCAAAACAACCTTCAATCTAGGTATTTTACTATGAATTTTCTATTACATTGTTAAATATATTATTATCCTAAGCATGATTAATGAGGGTTTCGAAAAAAAGAAATGTCCTAAGCATGATTAATGTGGGTTTCGAAAAAAAAATAGCGCAATAGGGGCTGTCCAGTGCGCGATCAGCCCCTTTTTTAATCTTTTTTTTTTTGTTAATTATTTATTAATTGTTTGATTATTATCCTAAGCATTATTAATGTGGGTTTCGAAAAAAAAAATGAATTACGCCAAAAATAATTGCGCAATAGGGGCTGTTCAGTGCCCGATCAGCCCTTTTTTGGTTTTTTTTTAAAAATTTTTTTTGTTAATTGTTTGATTAGCTAATTTTTAATTATTTGTTAATGATATGTTAATATTTAATTATTTGTTAATGATTTGTTAATTGTTTGATTATCGGAAAATATACTAATCTCCTAATAATTTATTTATTTGTAAAATGTTTAATCCATGTTAATTATTAATGTGCCAATTAGTTATCTAATTTTATGTGTTAATCTAATTTTATTTGTTAATTAGTTATCTAATTTTCTGTGCTAATTAGTTATCTAATTTATGTGTTAATGTGCTAATTAGTGATCTAATTAATTATCAATTGTTAATTAGAAATAGTTAAACCTTAATATCCTTAATATTATATTTGTTAGTTAATTGTAATTAATCCTTAGGTTAAGATTAAAAATAGCATTAACATAATATTAGTCAGTTAATTGAGGTTAGTATAATAATTAATTAACAATTATTAATTCGTAAATTTAGATAGTTAATATAATTTCCCGTTAAAGGATTAGTTAGTTATTATAATTGAAAATCCTTAGTTTAGGATCGAACGTCCTTAGTTTAGGATTGAACATCCTAAGTATAATTTTTCGATAAAAGATTACATAATTAATATTACATGTTAATGATTAATTAAAAATGCGCAAAACAGATACGACACCTCTATGGATCCCGACCCCCTTCATCCGGCGCCCTTCGAGCCAGAGGTACTTCATCTACAACAACATCATAGGTCCCAGCTAGTATTGGATGCGGATGTAGCTGCCAACCGCTTGTTCCGTCCCCGATTGATGGAACAAGCATGAGATATTTTAGACGTTCAACCCTCATATCGTCACGTCTTAGATATACTATATCAGGGTGGTATCTACCGTTGTATCGCTGTTGGTCGGGTACAGCATGATAGGGCTCTTGTGACGACCATGATTGAGCGATGGCGACCGGAGACCCATACATTTTATCTCCGCACTGGTAAGGCCACCATCACTCTTCAGGATGTGGAGGTCATTTACGGTCTACAGGTAGATGGACGAGCGTTGTATATTGAGGAGCCTCAGCAGATGCTGTCGTATCGGGAGAAGTTGACTAGGCTCACTGGTTTCGTGCCTCAAGAAGGTGATAAATGGGAATAGACTCGGGTGTCGATGCTTTCCCTCGGTACTCACTTGCTCCTCGTAGACCTCGAGCATCCGATTACAGAGGGCACACCTCAAGTGAATGTTGACCGATGTGCTCGTCTGTACCTTCTCAGCATATTCGGGGGCATCCTATTCCCGAACACATCGGGTTCCTATGTGAGCTTGAGGTATCTGTCGTTTCTGCAACATCTGGGTGAGTTGGGATGTTACAGTTAGGGCGCTGCTGTTCTGGCTAAAATGCATTGAGGATTCTGTCGAGCGTCTATGGGCTCGAGAACTGATGTCGCTGCATTTTGCCCGCTCCTCCAGGTAATATATTTAAGTGTCTAATTTTATTCTAAATATAGCTTTTTAAAACGACGACTAATAAAACGTTTTTTTTAATAATTCTTTCAGAGTGGGTGTGGACTAGGATGAGACCTTTTCAGCCCACAGTAGCTCACCCTCCGCTTGACTATATTGTTGAGGCGGTGCCCTATGCGCAGATATGGACGGGAGGCATAATCCGAGATGTGGATACACACCACAGTATTCTCTCGTTCAGGGATCAGCTAGATCGTATGACGGCGGACGTAAGTTTTTCTGATTTAACATTAGTATGTTATTTTATTTTTACTATTTTAGTCTTTTATTTTAACTAATTCAATTCTTTTTACAGGATTTTATATGGACGCCATATGATCAGATTTTGGATCAGCTGTCGGCATTTTGTAAGGCTGGTATGCACACATGGAGGTCGCAGTGTCTGTTGATATATATGGATATCGTTGAGGATCACGCACCTGACCCCGTCTTACGACAGTTCAGCCATGTACAGAATATACCTGAGGCGGTTACTTGGGAGCAAGACCATTATTCGCGGGACGAGCGTGCGACCGTCACTGATGCATGGCGGGCCTTTATACATCTCCAGGTCCAGCGTTGGGATCAAAGTATGGGAATGCTAGCGGGGGTCGGACATGCGTCTCCGGTCCAAGGGCACATGGAGTGATACACGCGGATCACTCGCTGCTTGATTGGCAACCCTGTGAGGCCTCGTACAGATGGACGAGGATATGCAGCAGTCGCAGGACAATATGAGGCGTTAGTAAGTTTTATTAGTCTTAAACTTAATTAATCGTCTTATCTATTACGTTACAAATTTATTCAATCGCTAATATTTGCAAACAAATGCAGCTATGGACCGTATAGAGGATGCGTTGGGAGAGCTTGGACCATATGGAGGCCCCCGAGACAGTGGGATATGCAGCGCGGATGGTTCAACTAGCCGAGAGTGGTATGCTACAGGCACAGAAGCTCGGACGTCTCGACGAGCGTGTTCTAGAGGTCCCGTATCAGGTAGTGGGTGGTCGTGGTCATGCCGGAGGTAGGGGTGGGCGTTCAGTTCTTCGGTTCGATTTTTTCAAAGTTCGGTTCGATTTTTCAGTTTCGGTTTTTTGAAAGTGGACATCGAACACCGCGCCAAATTAGTTCGGTTTCAATTTTTTTAATTCGGTTTTTTTTCAACATGGGCCTAAAATGGGCTAATTTCTGCTTGTAAAATTAGGGGTGGGAGTTTTTATCAGTTAATAATTATTTTATCAAGCAAGGTCAATTTAATTTGGTGGCTTTGCGCAGATTGCATAGTATTGATTATTGAATGCTTATTGATTGTTTCAAAATTAGATGCTTGATATATATGGCGAAGTCCTATAGATAAGTAAACATCATTACCAAAATATTGACTTCTATGTTAACTTCCAATACCACATTGTTTTGTTACTTGACTTAAAACACAAAACAGGACATAGAAGTTGATATCATACAGAAAATAATATTAAGCAGCTAAGAAGCAACAAGAAAATGGATCATGAACAAAGCCTATCAAAGGCCAACATGAGGAACAGTTACTAAAGGTTCTGAACTTCTGATATACATAAACCAAACAACTGAAGATGCACCAATATTAGCTATATTCAGGACAGACATCACATTTAAGAATGAATACTGGAAAATTTGAACTCGTGATGTAACATTTTGTATTATGGATGTCAAGCTGATCATTAAACTGGCTGCAATTCATCAGTTCATTAAATTGAGGACAGAGGAGAGGAACTGAGGAAGTGAGGAAATGAAGTTAGGGCTCAGGTTAAGTGAATGAAATTAGAGTGGGTCTATACTCTACAGGAATGAGCTTGAATATATTAATTTAGGCCTGAGAGAGTGTGTTGACACCCAATTTTGTCCCGCCTTTCCTCTAAAATATTTATTTACACTTCTAATATTTTTGGAAACTTAAGAATTAATTATTTATAGTTTTTACTATAATTATTAACTTTTATTAATACCGGCATTTCATTATCCTGTTATTACCTTTTATTACCGTTACTACTACCACTACCACTACTACTACTACTACTACTACTACTACTACTACTACTACTACTATTATTATTATTATTATTATTATTATGATACCAGTATTATTATAATTCACATTTTTTTATCATTTCAGCATTTTTTACCAGCTCACGCACACGCATCACACTTATCTTCGCATAATTAGAAAATAGTGTTTATTTACTGTGGACTTTCAAAATATTATTGCACGGCTATTACGACGACATATAATTTTATTATCTGAGCACTAATAATTACATTAAGTAATATTTTAACACCCGTTAATACATAATTAATTAAAGTAGGTCTTGTATTTACATTTCATTAACCCAAATCCGAGCCCAATCAACTCATACTATTTTCGGACCAATTCATAAAATCAGTCCACATTTTATTCCCAGCCCACATCTTCAAACCAGCAGCCCATTATTTTAACCCAATACCCAGCCCACTACCCGAATTTACCCGACCCGACCCGCCTTTTCATTTAGGGTTTCCTTCATTTTCATCCACCAACGCCGCCTCCCCCCGCTCCCTTCTCTCTCTTCTCTCCCTTGCTCTCTTCTCCCTCCATCATCTCTCTCCCACGCCTGTCCCCCACTTCCCTCTGTCCCCCCACTTCCCTCTGTTCCCTGCTCCTTCCCTCTTCCCGCTCCTCTCTCTCTCTCTTCTTCACAAACGAAAACCCTAACTCAAACCCGAATCGATCCTATAAATAATCGTTTTGCCAATCGAATAAGGGGCTCTGAAAACCGATCTAGGAGTCACCTAAAGTTTTCCAAAATATCAAATTTTCAGTTCGTTGTGATAGTTCAAAATATCGAATAAAAAAATACTCAAACATTTTTTTTGTGTTTTCGTCTGCTCTGTTGTTGCTGTGAATTCGAGCCTCGCAAGCTCGGATTTGGTAGTTTAGAGGGTGAATCGGAGACCCCTGCCCCACTTCGCTGCAACCGAAGCAGGTAATCCTCCATTTCCTTTATTTAAATTTCTTCCGCATTTTGGTTGCTTGTTTGTTTCGGTTTATTTTCCTGTGATTCAAGCATGTCGGTTTAGTTAGTTTATCTTGGTTTAATAGTCAAACCTGTTTTATATGTTAGTTTTTTTAGTTTAGATTATTTAGTCCTGTACATTAGCTTAGTTTAGTCCTATTTGATTAAATATGTTTTAGGTGTTGTTGTTACACCCCGTAAGAGTCTGTGCTATTTTAATTAAGACAAGAAAGAATGAGTTAAGAAAGTTCAAGGAAAGTTAATCGAGTTAGTAAGAATATCGTTATATATATGGTTGCCTTAAGTATCCCGAGGTGACATCGTAACCTAAAGGATTTGAAATCGCGTTATGAGCGTATATGAGGTAATGTGAGTGCCCTTTTAAAGTATTTGAGATTATTAGTAATGATATAGAAGATGGATAAAAGATATGAATATATTTTTGCGATTGGAGTTTCGTCGAAGCTTCGTAAGTTCTCCAGTTACGTTTAAGGTTATGGTGATTCTCCGGACCCTTCGAGACGTGTATGGATTGTTATGTATGTATATGGGTATGTATATGTATGTATAAGAGGTTACATGAGAGTTGGAAGAGGATTAGAAGATAAACGAATCTAAACAAAATGAATCGGAACAACTTCAGTAAAATCTCGGACCAGATTTTTAGCCCATATTGTTGGGGGCATATCTCCTAGTATATGAGGAGTTTTAAGGTGTTTCAAAAGCCTAAAATGCATTTCATCGAGTCTAGTTTCCAACGCAACAAACCGCTCGTCAAAATGATATTTGGATAAGGAAATATGGACGATGCAATTTGGGCTGGCAGGGCAGCAAGTTTGGACCCGACCCAAACACTAATGTTTCGGCCCATGAGGCCCATTAACGTTAATATATATGGCAAATTCACTTGAGGGCTGATCATTTTCAGCTAATATCCTCCAAAAACATTAGAAAGAGAGAGAGAGAGAGAGAGATCCTAGGCTAAGGAAGCCATTTTGATCAAAATCCGAGCTCCGAATCCCGAAGCTCATGAAGAGAAAAACGTTGTACGTTGCGTTGCCTTCAATTTGAGATAAATATTGGTCTTGGGGGATGAAATTTTCGTGGTGGAGCTTCTGATAAGGTATTTATAAAATTCCTTTTATGTTATTAAAGTGTTTATTTAGAGTTTTAACGAATTAGAACGGAGAAAACAACATTATAAACTCGTTTGTTGTTTTGTTGAAATTTATGGGTGAGGGGCTGTTTTAATTGAAATTGATGGACTGATTTGAATTAATATTTTGGTTGTTGTAATCATGGATATGTGAGGAGAGTGAAGAAATTTAATGGTTAGAGTTGGAGTTAAATTGTTGTGGGTTGTTGTAAGGATTATAGAGATAATAATGTGATTTTATTGCACATGAGTAGATGATGTGGTGTCGAGTGGCTGCTGTTGTATTTCCCTGAAATTTTCTGAAAATATTGCATGAAATAAGGTATAAGAAGTGCATATGGGCTGCTTGGTGTATTGCAAGTGTTCGTTAGAATTTCGGGCATCGTTATGTTACAGTTGGGGGCTGTTTTGATATGTTGTTGTTCTTGTTGAAATAAAAGAATTGAAGATATGGTTGTGTCCATATGTTATTGTTGGTATTTCTGTGTCAACAGGAGAGCAATTGGAAATTCGGATAGACGAGTTTATAGGGGAAATGCTGCCCAAATTTTTGTAGACAAGTGATGAGTTAAAGATTGAATACCAAAAGCATTATAGTTAACAATTGGTAAAAATGACCATTTGTAGGTTTTGGGCGAAACGGAGATTGAGTTTGGACAAGCGTGAGTAGCGCGAAAGGTATGTAAAGCTTATCCTTTCCTTCTTTGGCATGCCCTAGGTCTACTAGGTTGAGATTTCGGCCTCGGGGACCATCCTGCTCATCGTAACTCGAGATTAGTTTTCGTTACTATTCATTCAATAGAATTGAATTATAAAAGGTTCATTTTACTAGAAAAGTGGTTGGACTTCCAAAACGTTTACAAATGTAACCCGATCGTTCGAAAACTTTCCTGGATGACTCCGTAGAGTCTAATGGGCGTGATTCTCGTCCGCCGCCTCGACTTGGCCCGAGGTGGGCCCGCTATCCCCGATGCCTCTCTTATTGTTCTGTTTGTCTTATTCCCGTACGGTAAGTCAAGGGAACTCATGGTTATTGTTCCGACTACTAAACGGGAGATATTTTATCTATCCCGAGACGGATTTTAATGAGTATTGACCCAATTGTGGGGACCGAAACCCTGACATGTGATGTACGGCTTTAGCCAATGTACTCTTGTCCGGAGTTCGCAGGTAACTCCTGGTTATTATGCTGTTCACTATATGATAGGTGTTATGACCACCTTCATGAGCATTATAAAATGTTTTTGACATCTAAAGCGTTTTTAATAATCTTACCCTGAGATTCTGGACAAACTACTTATTTTCTTTATTTTCCGATATACGATTTTGGTATACCTGAGTCCTGTGTGATGCATGATCCTGGCATGTGTGATTATGTTTGGAAAGTGATAATTTGGCATTTTGTCTGGTTATCTTCTGTGTTACCGAGTCCCGGGCCGGTTATGTGAATATGCGCATATGTGATATTGGCCGCTGGACCCTCGACCGCGGCGTGCCCGACATTGACTGCTGGACCCTTGACCGCGTCATGCCGGACGTGTGGCATTGACTGCTGGACCCTTGACCGCGTCTGCCGCACTTGTGATTATGCCGACATAGACCGCTGGACCCTTGACCGCGGTATGTCGAACTTGTGATAGAAAACCACTGGATACTTGACCGCGGTATGTGTGATTGTGACCGCTGGACTTATGGCCGCGGAAATTGTGCGTTGATTCTTCTATGTGTGTGAAACAAAGATGTTTTCCAAAAGAAAGCAAACATTTTGTCATCCCGATTGCCGTGTTGATTTCTCCGGAACTTCTTTTTCCTGTTGTACGCCGGATACGACTCCTTAGTATGCTGGCTATTATGCTCGCTTTCTATATATCGTATTTCAGTTGTGACTTTGCTTTCTGTGTTGTATGCTTTACATACTCAGTACATATTTCGTACTGACCCCCTCTTTTCGGGGGGCTGCGTTTCATGCCGCGCAGGTACTCCCAGGTGAATTGAAGACAGTATAGAAGATGTTCCAGTGCAGATGGCAAGCTCCATTTGTTCCCGGAGTGCTGCCGAGTCAGACTTGGTATGTTATGCTTTCTGGATTACGTTAGAGACTTTGCAGACAGCGTCGTGGGTATTGGTTGTCAGTCTGTAAGCGGCTCCGTCAGCCAAAATGTCGGTCTGTGTTATGTACTGAATTTTGTATGATTATTGATTCGTTATGCTTGGAAGCTACGTGAAAGAATATTTCTGGAAAAAAAAAATTACGATGTATTTCATCTCATTTGATTTGAAAAGTTTGACATGATTTTATGTGCAGCAAGAGTCTGAGGGTTCGCTCGGCCCTAGGTAAGGGTCGGGTGCCCATCACACCCTAGCGGAATTAGGGTGTGACAGTTGTCATAGCCTAATCTATTTCAGTAAAGCATGATTTAGTTGTTAGTTTAGCCTGTTTTAGTTAAACACGCCTTTAGAAGTTATTTCGGGTTAGTCTGTCTATGCTAAGTATGTATTATATATTGGTTTGGCTCTATGTTAGTCATGATTTATATGTTGTCTTGCTAGAATTAATTAGTTAGTGAAATTTAGATGTCGTTTATTTTGAATCTGGTTGCAAAGTATACGTTAGTCCACATTCTACCTGTTACCTGCTTAAGCATTGTCTGTTATTCGTTCTGTTGATCCTTTACTGTGATAGATGTAACGCTATGGATTGATCAAATGAGTTGGTAATAATATGAATGGTTAAAATGTGTTAGTGTCAAGTGTTCAGTCTGTTCGTGCATGAGGTCATGCCTTGTTGAAGCGGGATATGTCATAGCTTTTGTGCCTTTGTCATTTCCTTCTGATTAAATGGGAGCTGATGCCATATGTCTCCATACTGTGTATAAAGATCCCATTTTAGTTTTGCTTGTTATGTAAATGGGAGCTTAGATAATCTTGGGGTTAAACTTGGAGTCATTTTGACCTATGGTGTCTAAAATAATGAACTGTTTTTCTTAATGATATGTAGTGGGAATCAAAATGTTGTTTTATCTCAAAATGTGTTGCTGACCTTATAGTGAGATCTCTATGTTTACTAGGCACAAAAAAGGGCATTTTCTGAGATTGAAATATCGTATAACTTGAGTACTTAAAGTGATCAAGACTTTGTATGCTCCTTTAAATGATTCTGTCCAGACCTATATACCACTAAGTGTTAGCCTTTATCTGTGACCATTAAAAGATCAACATCTTTTCATGCCTAATCCCTCTTGTTGTTGTGTCAAGACATCTTCAATATACGAGAGTTTGGTTACTGAACCTTGTCTGAATGAATGATCATTTAAAAGTATTTCAAAATGATGATACCTGTTAACTAGCATACCAACCACGTTGCCTTATTATTGTGATGTATTTTGGTTTTTTTTTTTTTGCACAACTTTGTCTCTCTTCAGCTTATGCAAATGGATAATAAAATATTTTAGAGTAGTCCAATGATCAAAATCTGATCATGCTTGTCTCCAGAGGATAAGAAAGGGGGTATGTTTTGTCTAAACTAGGCATGATAACGTTTTGTCTTGGTCACATAAGCCTGGATAAAATGTATGACTATGTGTGTTTACATGACAAAAGGGATTGCATTCTCTTTCTATTTGGGACAAGGGTTAAAACTGGCCTATTTGTAGTTGTATTCCCTTCCTTGTTTCTTCTTTCCTTTACTATTCTTTGTGGTGTTTGAAATGAGGAAAAGATACACCGGGTACGTAGAATATATTTATTTCATATATTCTTCAATGCACACATCAGATTTTATATTATGCATATTTAGAAAGAGAATCAATGTGTGTACTTTCCGAGTGAGGTTTGGGTTTGTGTATTCCTTATTCCTGAAGAATATTAATTTGGGCCTGCCTCATCCTTGTGACTGCTACCATTTTAATTGGGCTTGCATCTACTCTCATTTGACTGTTTCGTTTGGTATCTGGGCCTCACTGCCCATTTTATCTGTTTCGTATGGCATTAGCTTCGGCTGCAAGCTCTCGTTTCGGGCATTGAACTTTTGCTCTCTAAATGTCCTTTTATTGTGTTATGTGCTAATTCAAGCTGTGTACTTAGTTTCTTTATTTAAGCATTCGTCTTTCATTATATACTAATCTTTTCCTTTTCATTTTTTATGCATGATCTTCGCATGCGAGTCTGAGGGACTCGTCTTCAGCATTCGGTGTTGGGCCAAGGCCCAACGAAATACGATTTCCCCCTCTGTCCAGTTCTGCCCGCAGCCACAGAAATAAAAAGTGGAGTTCTGGGTCAAAGCCCAAATAATAAAAAAAAACAGCAGCAACAGTCCTTAAAAATGGGCTGAGCCCATTTAGCTTATTGGCTCTTCTATTTTATTTTTGTGCATTTAATTTGTATGGCATGATTAACTCTTTATTTTGTTTTGTTTTCTTAACTTAGATGAATTCTAGTAAATTTAGTGGGGTTTAGTTTTAGTCATGGGTAGTTAGTTTAAGGAAGACTAACAATTAATTCATAAGTTATTCTCTTCTTTTCATGTTTTATTTTATTTGGAATAATTGATTTGCAAAATGGCATGACTATATATTTTAAGTAAAGGGAATCATATTTTTATCATAAACGTTTCAAAACGTCATTAATACGCAAGTATAAACTCAAGTATATTTTATAGATAACTCTTCAAGTTTGAATCAATCCTGCATATTTTTAGCTAAGCATAATTAATAAGAAATAATAAAAAGGAGAAAGAAAACTCACTTCCTTTTGAATCCTATTTATAAGCCTAGATTTTTCTACATTGCTACATTCATATAACATAATTTATCCAAAGTTCAAAATTGCTAAATCTTTTCTCAAAAGCTATTATTTATGGGCAAAATATCAAATTTCCATCAAGTCTCATCTTTGAATAGCATTTACTATATTTTCTTATTTTAAAGTAGCGTTTAAAGTCCTCTTTTGTACAAATTATTATATTTTCCGTAAATCTTAACTAACATTATTTTCCTTTAAAACCTCAGCAATACTTGTAAGACATTTCTATAGTTAGCCTTAATTAATTAACCTAAGCTTGGCCGGACAACCGTAGTTAACGGATTCTAAAGGATGCCTAACCCCTTCCCTTTAGGATAATATAGAACCCTTACCTAGAATCACACTGATTAAGCAGATTATTAATAGAGGTTTAGTTAGCTTTACCTTAATTAATAATTAGGTGCCCTAATTCACCTTAAAATCAATTAGGTGGCGACTCCTTAAAATAAACAAAATAGGAATCTCCAATATGTTGTACTCCTAAATTAACCCGGTTAAAATGGGGTATAACAGCTTGGCGACTCCGCTAGGGAAACTTAGGTTCTTAACCATAACAACTTAGGTTAATAATTAATTAATTGGATGTTTTGGGTGTTTTGCCTTTGTTTTGCTTTGTTGTTTTCTTATGTGCTTTTAAATGGCTGCTTTATTATGACAAGTTTTCTGTGTTACTACTTTCCTTAAACTGGCATTCCGTTCATATTTCATCCATTTCTGGAAAACTCACACTATCACACGTACACGCGAGGTGTGTTTAGTGCACCCGCAAATTTCTTCGTAGAATCCAAATTTTAGGAGAGTTGGCGTATGCGCGGGGTGTCCGAATAACGGTGACCGCGTAGCCTTCTCACTCGAGTAGTCCGCTCGGGAACCTTGTGTCTAGTGAACCCACTCTTAGTCTACCTAGGTAGAGCGAAAACCAAAACCTTGTAAGGACATGCATCATTTTAAACCTAGGAGGCTTAATACCCTTGGTGTATTAAGTTCATTAGTCAACCTTACCAAATGTCCGAATGAGTCTGACTCTAAGTAACACTATTCACTATTTATGTGCATTATTAGAAGGACAAATGTGTGGAATATGTGGACCTAGTACTCTATAGATAAATATTTCGGGAAAACTGACATTTTGTTGCAGGTTGTCGTGGAGCGTCCAATTAATGCCGGAGGTTTGAAGACAACCAAAGGAAATTAGTGGAGATGAAGTGTTAGATATCTTAGAATTGTATTATTAACTGGCATGTAATAAATGTTTATTATTGTTGTAATTAGTTTTAGGAAGAGTTGTGGAATGATACATAAAAGACATGTTTGTCCTTCAAATATTCGTTAGGCCTACCTCTGGCATAAAGAAGTCCCTTGCATTATAGAACGCGATGTATTATGTGCAATAATGTGTTTATGTGCAATAATATGTCCTTACACTATACTGACTCGTTTTTTTTTTCTTTTCTTGTCTTATCTTTTTTTTTCTTTTAAACTCATTTTCAAAACAAAAGGTTGACTTGTGCTAAAGGGGAACTGGCGGAGCATCCATATTTCACACGGTCTAAAGCCAAGAAATCAGACTCTCACTCATCACTAATCACCTGGTTAACTAAAAAGACTCGTTCTAAAATGGAGCAAAGTTTGATCAATGCAACCACTTCATCTGAGCCATCTCTTAGTTTACCGATCATGAGTGATCCCACATCCTCTAATGAACCAGAAACACATTTGGAGATCATTGCTCGTCTGGAGCGACGAGTTGCTGAATTAAGTCACATGGTACTTCAAAATCGGTCATTTTCTCAAACTCCGCCACATATGACTCCATCTCATGGGGTTTGTCAGACTTTGCCTATGCCACCTCCATTCCTAAATTTGGATGAACTTAGCCAAGCAAACTATTTTAGCACTTCTCAACCAGCTCATTCCGAACCCCTTGCCCACCTAGTTACTCAAAATGCTCCTCTTTTGTTTACAGCCGCTTCTTCAAAGGCTCAGTTCATACCGCCGACACATGATGTTACCAATGCGCATCAAGTTCCGCCGGTATATACTTATACCACAGCTTCACCCATGACACAAAACCAAGGACAATGTCACGCAGATGTTGATCATTATGTCGAAGTCGAGAAGGAGGCAAAGGCAGTTAATGATGAAATGATAAATAGAAAGCTCAAAAGTTTGGAAGATGCCATGAGAAGTTTGCGCGGACTCGGAAGTAACCAAAGTGTGAGATATGAAGAATTATGTGCATTTCCTGAGGTAGAATTGCCACCAGGTTACAAGATTCCAAAATTTGAGAAGTTTGATGGGTCGGGAGATCCTTTCTTCCATTTGAAGGTCTATTGTGAAAAGTTGATTGGTGTGGGGAAGAATGAAGGGATAAGAGTCAAACTATTTAATCAGAGTTTGAGTGGAAAAGCTTTGGAATGGTATTCCAAGCAAGATACAACCAAATGGCGTACTTGGGATGACTTGGCAAATGCTTTTGTGGATCATTACAAGTTTCATGTTGAGATCGCTCCTGACAGAATCTCAATTACAAAGTTAAAGAAGAAGTTAACCGAATCATTCCGAGAATATGCTATACGGTGGAGGGAGGAAGCATCTAGGGTACACCCGCCAACGGAGGAAACAAAAATGGTTACTTTCTTCATTCAGGCACTAGAACCAGAGTACTATGAACGTTTGGTGACAATGGGCGGAAACACTTTTGCAGAAGTGATCAAAGCCGGGGACATGATCGAAGATGGCACTAAGACAGGGAGAATAACAAGTCTAGCAGCATTGCAGTCTACTAGTAAGGCCATACAAACTGGTGCTCTTGGAAATGGAAAGAAAAAAGAAAAGGATGCGGTAGCGGTAATGGCTCTAGGAAGCACCTCATACCACCATCAACAACTTCCGCGATATAAGTCTAACGCTCTCCACTCACAATATTTCCAATATTCGTCACATCCATACAACCAAGCTTTGTCATCTTACCCGCCTCAATCGCCACAAATTTCCTACCCCGTCTACAACACACAACCAACATACCGAGCTTCGCGACCACCAACATACCCAGCTCCACCACCACAATCTCATCATCCAAACAATGCATCCGCACCTCGCCCAAATAGACCTTTCCGCAATTTTACACCATTGGGAGAGCCATTGAGCGTTGTTTTTGAAAGACTGCAAGCTTCAGGCTTATTATATCCTGTGGAAGGTAGAATTCCAGATCCACTGCCTAGAAGTTTTGATCCCACTAAAACATGTGCATATCATTCGGGGGTAAAAAGCCATTCCACTGATCGTTGTTACGCATCGAAACACAAGGTTGAAGATCTTATTGAAGCAAAACAGATCATGGTCAAACAACCGACACCAAACGTGGTTAACAATCCACTCCCGACCCATGATGGGGCCACGATAAATATGATTGGAATAGATGAAAATGATGACGATCCAGCCAAATTCATAGTGCCTGTGAATAGCGTGGAAGATCATGGTCTTATAGCCGTTGCTTCTCCGGCTATAGTGATAAGAGGTTTTGTGCCTGTCGAGATATTAGGAGCTTCATCAACCCCTGTGGAGGTAGTTCAAATGCCAAATCAGTTGCCAGTACTCGATACCAAAGCCGTACCATGGAATTATCAACAAGCTGTGATGGAATGTCGAGGAAAAGAAACGATCCCTGACAAGACTAAGACGTCAGGAATGACAAGGTCCAGAAGGTGCTATACCCCAGAAGAGCTAGCTAGATTGAAGCAAACTAAAGAAAGCAATGCCCAGATTCCTATCCTCTCTTTGCTTTTGAGTTCAGATGTACACAGAAATGCACTCTTGAAAATTTTGAGTGAAGCATATGTTCCAACCGAAATAACTAGTGAGACGTTAGCTGGAATAGTTGGGCGCGTGCTTGACAGCCATCGAATCAGCTTCGATAATGAAGAACTGCCACCAGAGGGATGTAGTCACAACAAAGCACTCCATATAACTGTCAAGTGTCGTAACATGTTTGTGTCTAAAGTGTTGATTGGTGGGGGCTCTGGACTTAACATTTGTCCACTAACAAGTCTGAAGAAGATCGGATATAATATTAGCGAGCTCAAGACAAGTGATATGAATATTCGAGCATTTGATGGGGCTCAAAGGCGTCCTATTGGAGAAATAGAGTTGAATGTGCTGATTGGACCTGTTGATTTCATTATGGATTTTCAAGTACTTGATATCTCCACGACATACAACATGTTGTTAGGAAGACCGTGGATCCATCTGGCTAGAGCTGTGCCATCTACTTTGCACCAGACTGTCAAATTTGAGTGGGATCAATAATAAATATGCATACATGGAGAAGGTGAAACGTCTATCTATCGAGAGCAATCTATCCGATTCATCGAGGAAATAAGAGGGTTTGATGGAACAACTTACCATGCTTGGGAGGTTGTGAATGTTACTAGAGTGGGTGAAGTGTATCAAACTCAAGAATAAAAAAGGTCATGCGCCGCGATCATGGTTGCAAAGGAAATGCTGAAAAATGGGTACCAACCTGGATTTGGGTTAGGGAAGACATTAAATGGGCGGGTTGAGCCTGTAGTTCTCCCTGCGCAACAGTTTACATTTGGTTTGGGATATGAACCAACTGAGGAAGAAGTGAAGAAAGCACGAAAGAATAAAGGGAAGGAGATTTTCTTGCCAAAACCCATTCCTACCATTGATCAAACTTTCTCAAAACCTGCCATCTCCCAAACTTCAGATTTGACTGTTGAAGTTGCCTATGATGATATTGTGGAAGGGATCAAGAACTTGTTCGTGGAAGATGAAGATGATCATGCTGTGGTAATCGAAGACATTGCTGAAACACCGACCTTATGAGCTGCCGAACCAGGACCTAAGTTGAAGAATTGGATTTGCATCTCAGCCCCGGTTCGCCGGGAGTTTCAGTAATTTCAGTTTAAATTTCCTTTTGATTTGCATCTCAGCCCCATCACACCCTAGCGGAATTAGGGTGTGACAGTTGTCATAGCCTAATCTATTTCAGTAAAGCATGATTTAGTTGTTAGTTTAGCTTGTTTTAGTTAAACACGCCTTTAGAAGTTATTTCGGGTTAGTCTGTCTATGCTAAGTATGTATTATATATTGGTTTGGCTCTATGTTAGTCATGATTTATATGTTGTCTTGCTAGAATTAATTAGTTAGTGAAATTTAGATGTCGTTTATTTTGAATCTGGTTGCAAAGTATACGTTAGTCCACATTCTACCTGTTACCTGCTTAAGCATTGTCTGTTATTCGTTCTGTTGATCCTTTACTGTGATAGATGTAACGCTATGGATTGATCAAATGAGTTGGTAATAATATGAATGGTTAAAATGTGTTAGTGTCAAGTGTTCAGTCTGTTCGTGCATGAGGTCATGCCTTGTTGAAGCGGGATATGTCATAGCTTTTGTGCCTTTGTCATTTCCTTCTGATTAAATGGGAGCTGATGCCATATGTCTCCATACTGTGTATAAAGATCCCATTTTAGTTTTGCTTGTTATGTAAATGGGAGCTTAGATAATCTTGGGGTTAAACTTGGAGTCATTTTGACCTATGGTGTCTAAAATAATGAACTGTTTTTCTTAATGATATGTAGTGGGAATCAAAATGTTGTTTTATCTCAAAATGTGTTGCTGACCTTATAGTGAGATCTCTATGTTTACTAGGCACAAAAAAGGGCATTTTCTGAGATTGAAATATCGTATAACTTGAGTACTTAAAGTGATCAAGACTTTGTATGCTCCTTTAAATGATTCTGTCCAGACCTATATACCACTAAGTGTTAGCCTTTATCTGTGACCATTATAAGATCAACATCTTTTCATGCCTAATCCCTCTTGTTGTTGTGTCAAGACATCTTCAATATACGAGAGTTTGGTTACTGAACCTTGTCTGAATGAATGATCATTTAAAAGTATTTCAAAATGATGATACCTGTTAACTAGCATACCAACCACGTTGCCTTATTATTGTGATGTATTTTGGTGTTTTTTTTTGCACAGCTTTGTCTCTCTTCAGCTTATGCAAATGGATAATAAAATATTTTAGAGTAGTCCAATGATTAGAATCTGATCATGCTTGTCTCCAGAGGATAAGAAAGGGGGTATGTTTTGTCTAAACTAGGCATGATAACGTTTTGTCTTGGTCACATAAGCCTGGATAAAATGTATGACTATGTGTGTTTACATGACAAAAGGGATTGCATTCTCTTTCTATTTGGGACAAGGGTTAAAACTGGCCTATTTGTAGTTGTATTCCCTTCCTTGTTTCTTCTTTCCTTTACTATTCTTTGTGGTGTTTGAAATGAGGAAAAGATACACCGGGTACGTAGAATATATTTATTTCATATATGCTTCAATGCACACATCAGATTTTATATTATGCATATTTAGAAAGAGAATCAATGTGTGTACTGTCCGAGTGAGGTTTGGGTTTGTGTATTCCTTATTCCTGAAGAATATTAATTTGGGCCTGCCTCATCCTTGTGACTGCTACCATTTTAATTGGGCTTGCATCTACTCTCATTTGACTGTTTCGTTTGGTATCTGGGCCTCACTGCCCATTTTATCTGTTTCGTATGGCATTAGTTTCGGCTGCAAGCTCTCGTTTCGGGCATTGAACTTTTGCTCTCTAAATGTCCTTTTATTGTGTTATGTGCTAATTCAAGCTGTGTACTTAGTTTCTTTATTTAAGCCTTCGTCTTTCATTATATACTAATCTTTTCCTTTTCATTTTTTATGCATGACCTTCGCATGCGAGTCCGAGGGACTCGTCTTCAACATTCGGTGTTGGGCCAAGGCCCAACGAAATACGATTTCCCCCTCTGTCCAGTTCTGCCCGCAGCCAAAGAAATAAAAAGTGGAGTTCTGGGTCAAAGCCCAAATAAAAAAAACAGCAGAAGCAGTCCTTAAAAATGGGCTGAGCCGATTTAGCTTATTGGCTTTTCTATTTTATTTTTGTGCATTTAATTTGTATGACATGATTAACTCTTTATTTTGTTTTGTTTTCTTAACTTAGATGAATTCTAGTAAATTTAGTGGGGTTTAGTTTTAGTCATGGGTAGTTAGTTTAAGGAAGACTAACAATTAATTCCATAAGTTATTCTCTTCTTTTTTTGTTTTATTTTATTTGGAATAATTGATTTGCAAAATGGCATGACTATATATTTTAAGTAAAGGGAATCATATTTTTATCATAAATATTTCAAAACGTCATTAATACGCAAGTATAAACTCAAGTATATTTTATAGATAACTCTTCAAGTTTGAATCGATCCTGCATATTTTTAGCTAAGCATAATTAATAAGAAATAATAAAAAGGAGAAAGAAAACTCACTTCCTTTTGAATCCTATTTATAAGCCTAGATTTTTCTACATTGCTACATTCATATAACATAATTTATCCAAAGTTCAAAATTGCTAAATCTTTTCTCAAAAGCTATTATTTATAGGCAAAATATCATATTTCCATCAAGTCTCATCTTTGAATAGCATTTACTATATTTTCTTATTTTAAAGTAGTGTTTAAAGTCCTCTTTTGTACAAATTATTATATTTTCCATAAATCTTAACTAACAATATTTTCCTTTAAAACCTCAGCAATACTTGTAAGCCATTTCTATAGTTAGCCTTAATTAATTAACCTAAGCTTGGCCGGACAACCGTAGTTAACGGATTCTAAAGGATGCCTAACCCTTTCCCTTTAGGATAATATGAAACCCTTACCTAGAATCACACTGATTAAGCAGATTATTAACAGAGGTTTAGTTAGCTTTACCTTAATTAATAATTAGGTGCCCTAATTCACCTTAAAATCAATTAGGTGGCGACTCCTTAAAATAAACAATATTGGAATCTCCAATATGTTGTACTCCTA
Organism: Lycium barbarum; assembly: GCF_019175385.1. Taxonomy (NCBI): domain Eukaryota; kingdom Viridiplantae; phylum Streptophyta; class Magnoliopsida; order Solanales; family Solanaceae; genus Lycium; species Lycium barbarum. The sequence goes on from NC_083340.1 coordinate 49,680,793, forward strand.
AATTAACCCAGTTAAAATGGGGTATAACAGAGTGGATTGAGTGTTGCAAAAAAAAAATTGTATTCATGTAGTAAATCTTCAAAAAAAAAAAAAAGAGAGAGAGAGAGAGAAAAAAAACTTCGGTTAAAACGAAATACCGAAGAACCGTTGACCCGGAACCGAACACCGAACCAAAACACCGAATTTGTTATAAAAAAGAACCGAAATCGAAAAACCAAAATGAAAAAACCGAATTAATTCGGTTCGGTCCGATATTTCAATTTGCGGTGTTTATGCCCGGCCCTAGCGGGAGGTGATGGTGGAAGAAGGGGGGGGGGGGTGACAGAGGGGGTGGTGGTCGAGAGGGTAGGGACAGACGGGCTGGCGGCTGAGGTGGTAAGGCTAGAGGGGCTGGTCACAGAGGGGGTGAGGCCAGAGGGGCTAATGGTTTAGTAGATAAGCCTGACGAGCATGCTTCAGTTCCAGATCCAGCCCAGTAGCCTCCATCGACTTCAGAGATCCCATCGACTTCAGGGCGACCGTCGATACCTCTATATGCGTCGGATTTACTTTCAGATCACATGTTCTAGCTGTTGACACCCAATTTTGTCTCACCTCTCCTCCGAAATACCTATTTTTCGCTACCAATATTTTGACAATTTCAAAAAATAATTATTTGCATTTTTACTATAATTATTAGCTTTTATTTATACCGGCATTTCATTATCCTGTCATTATCTTTACTACCGTCACTACTACCGTTGTTATTATTATTACTGTTATTATTATTGTTATTATTATTATTTGTTATTATTATTATTATTACCGGTATTATCATAATTTGCGTTACAGCATCTTAACACCTTCTGCATACGCATCGCATTTATTTCGCACAATTAAATGATAGCGTTTATTTATTGTTAAAATATTATTGCACGGCTATTACAACATCGTATAATTTTATTACCTGATCCCTAATAATTACATATTTTGTATTAGGTAACATTTTGTCGCACTCAGTATATGGTTAATTAAAATGGGTCTTTTATTTAAATTTAGAAGCCAAACTATTTCTTGCACTCAGTCCGTATTTTTGATTTATCGGATCCCAAATCAAAGTCCAATCAACTGATAAATATTTTTGACCAGCCCATATTTGATCCCAATTTTTAGACCAGTCCAGGTTTTAATTCACTAGCCCATTCTTTTAATACCCGGTCCAAAATTTGATCCAGTCCACAAATGGACCGGGTCCGGCCCATCCCGTTTCAGAATAAGGGAAACCCTTTTAGGGTTTCCCTTCATTTCGCTCCCCTTTCTTTTTCCTCTTCCCCCTCCCTTCCTCTCTTCTCCCCCCAAAACCCTAGCGCCGCTCGTCTCTCCCCACGTGATCTCTGACACCCCACTTTTTCTTGCTCCCCCCACGCCGCTGTCCTCGCCACCACAGTCTGTCCCCCACACTTCTCTGTCACCCCACCACAGTCTGTTCGCCCGCTCCTCTTCTCCCTCTGTACCCTTCATCACTATTTTTTTATTCTGGATCCAAAAAACCTATAAAAAAGGGATGGAGGAGTGGAAGAGGGGTTTTTTTTTTTTTTTTTTTTTGGAATCACAAAAATCTGTTACAAAGATTTTTTTTATTTGATGAAATTCCCCGAGCACTGAGACCCTTTCGAATCGCGAGAATCCCCTCTACAAAATACAAGTTTAGCAGCCTAAATCCTTAAAAAAAAATTAGTGTTCAAATGGCATCAGTGGTTTGATATCGAGTCGAAATCGAAATCGTTCTTTTCGTTTATTTTGTCCTTGGAATCTGTTTGGATTCGGGTTTGTGTCGAGGTAGATTCGAAGTGTTCGAGCGTAGATTTGAGACTCCGTACCCACTTCGCTGCACCCGAAGAAGGTGCGTTAATCCCTCGGTTTATGTTTTCATCTTTTGCATTTTTGGCTTCTTAGTTGTTATGTGTTAGCATTAGTTTATTGTCTTCATGATTTAGCAACTATTATGTTAATTCAGTTGTTGGTTTGTGAAGTATGCTGGTAGATTAAATAAAATGCCTATGTCTTAATCATGCTTAGTAGTCAACAGTGTCTATATGTTTATCTCGGAAATCATGCTGTTTAGTTTATATATATTCGGTATATGTTTTTATGTTGAGGTTATATTCAGTCTAAGATGCTTTTATGGATGTAAGCTTGATTATGTGAATCGATTGATGATGGTGTTACTCATATTAGGTGTGTATAAATAAATTAGTCATGTACTAGACTTTAATAGTATAAACATGAACAAGTTAGCATATGATGTGCTCTGTATGTATTCAGTTGGATAGAAGTTCTCGGGAGGAGTTAGTTTAACTCATGAAGTACTAGGGTTCTGTCTGATTTGGAGTTGGAGGTAATATTTAGCTGCTTAGGATTGGTTAGCTATCACTATTGGATTTTGCTTAGAGCTTCATCCTGAAACTCTTTCCCTTCCTTAACAAATTAAAAATTGCTTGTTTGTTTGAGATTCAGCTTATAAATGATGCTTTCAAGGTTCGGTTCTTGAGTGTTGTTTGTTCTGTAGCTTTAGCTTTCTATGAAAAATGAGAAATATAGGTTTGATAGGATTTGAAATGTTGATTATGAACCCTGAATCTGCCTGAATTTGTTCCTGCTCACTAAGTACCTATTTTAAATGATCTCATTTAAAGCACGACTTCGGCCTGGCCTTAATTAATTTTTCTAGCATCCCTTTGTGTTATTTGAATAAGTAAACAAGATTGATATGGTCTGCCAAAGTCAACATGTGTGTTTGGATAAGCATGCATACCTGTTTTAGAAACTGTGTTCAGTTGTTTTAGTTTGTTAGATCATTTAAAGCACGACTTCAGCCTGGCCTTAATTAATTTTTCTAGCATCCCTTTGTGTTATTTGAATAAGTAAACGAGATTGATATGGTCTGCCAAAGTCAACATGTGTGTTTGGATAAGCATGCATACCTGTTTTAGAAACTGTGTTTAGTTGTTTTAGTTTGTTTGCTTACTGTGGCAGCTGATAAGAAACTGTATTTAACATTTAAGTTTGTTTGCTTAGCATCACGGTTGGGTATGAAGCCATGCCTAGTTATTGAGTTTGTTCTGTTTAAGTGTTGCAGTTAGTGTAAAAATCACATTCAAAAATGGCACAATTTGTTTATTCAATGGAGACTGTAGTCATGATTTAAAGAGTTATGGGCTGATATTTGATTGATCCTTTCGTTAATAGTGTGTGGTTAAAACATGATGCCCATCTTGTCAAATAGGAATGTCCAAATCTCTGTCTATGCGCTACCACTGCTAAATCTTGATACTAGTTTTGCATCTGTGCTTGCTCAAATTCATACGCACACGAATTGCATCTAATAAACTTCATATAATCATATGAATCAGCTAAGTGTACCACTTCATATATATACTTGTTCAAATCTGGATAAGCTGTTGACATTCTAATGTTTCCTATGGGGCATGTTTGGGTGTGTTTATTATATTGCAAGCATGTTGGTTTGGTTGTGCATATATATGTATGAGATATACATTAATTATACATAGCATATACATAATTTGCTTTGAGTGTATATCTTATGTGTTTGATCTTATTCGTTTGATTATATCCTAATCCTTTTCCTTTCATTTTATGCATGACCACCGCATACGAGTCCGAGAGACTCGTCTCCTTCCGCGTTCGGTGTTGGGCTAAAAGCCCAACGTGCTCACTTCTCTCCGTCCAGCCCTGTCAGCAGCAAAAAAAAACAAAAAGAAAGAAATGAAATTTCTGGGCAAGCCCAATAGCATGCACGATCACAGCAGCCCAAAATGGCTGAGCCCATTTAATTATATTTTGCGCCTCTATTTTATTTTATTGCATTTAACTTGTATTGTTTTGACTAACACTTCATCTTACTCTTGTTTTCTACTTAGCTTAGATGAATAATAGGAGCATTAGCACAGATAGTTTTAGAAATAACGGGTAGTTAATTTAAAGGGGAATGAATAATTACTGCCATAAGCTTCATTCCTTTCTATTTATGTTAAAACTATTCATAATATATAACATTTATTTTATTGGAATAATTGATTTTCAAAATAGCACGACTATATATTTTGAGTTAAGAGAATCATATTTTTATTCTTGCTATCTTAGAAATTCCTAAATGTCATTAATACGCAAATATAAAACCCCAAGTATGTTTTATAAATGACTTCTCAAGTTTCGAATCAATCATGCATATTTTTAGCTAAGTTAATGAGTTAATAAAAGAGAAATAAAACTCATGTCCCTTTGCATCATATTTATAAAATAAAGCTAGATTTTGTTTTGCATCATCATATTAACACAATTTTATTCAGAGTTCAAATTTTCTAAAAACCTATTACTTGTAAACCATTATATTTTCAAATTAGCTTTCAATAGTATTTAAAGTCTTTCTTTATGCAAATCATTATATCTGCTACAAATCCCATTTTAAATAACATTATCATATTTCCATTCAAAGCATTAACAACATTTATAAGTATTACTTAAATAGCATTATTATATTTTTTCAAAACCTTAGCAACATTTATAAGTCTTATTTTTAAAATAGTATTTAAAATCTTCTTTCATGCAAATCTATCACATTTTTTTTTTGCAAGTCTTATTTCAAATACCCTTGCTATATTCTCATTCAAAAGTCTTAACAACATTTATAAGTCTTATTTTTAAAAGCATTTAGAGTTTTTTTTTTCTTTATGCAAATTACTATATTTTTACAAGTTAGTTTAAATGGCATTATTATATTCCCTTTAAAACCTTAGTAAGATGTACAAGCTATTTTCTTAAAAATTAAGCACTAGATTTAATTTTAATTAATTAAATTAAGTTTGACCGGATAACCGTATTTAACGGATTCTAGAGGATGCCTAACCCCTTCCCTTTAGGATAATATAGAACCCTTACCTAGAATCACATGATTAAGTAGACTATTAACGGAGGTTTAGTTAGTTTTACCTTAGTTAATAATTAGGTGCCCTAATTCACCTTAAAATCAATTAGGTGGCGACTCCTTAAAACAAAGCATATAGGAATCTCCAATATGTTGTACTCTACTTTAACCCGGTTAAAACGGGGTATAACACTGGCTATCATCTGCACATCTGCGAGTTCGTTATCCACAGGGTGAGTGGCCAGTTCGTGATCTACAGGGTGGCACAGAGCTGGACTTCGACTCCTTATTCGAGGACTTTGACATGTTTGAGAGCCAAGATGTAAGTTTTTATTTTTTGTTTTTTTAAATTAAGGTCAGTTGGTTTGTGTCCCCACTGACTATTTTATTAGCAAATGAAAAACAACGTCTTTACAAACAGAAAGTAAAGTGGAAAATGCAAGAATTGGAACAGTCTAAAATCAGAAAGGAAAGTATAGTAGATGTATCGATCTTCATCTTTCCAGTTGAAAAGATCGATGTTGCCTTTGTTCCTCCTCATCTGCACTTGAAGGTACTTCTTTTGTGTTACATCATCTTCTCTTCCATTTGCTTCTTCTTTGCCGCTCGATTGTGTCTGCGTTGTTGGTTGAGCTGATTCAAGATGAAATGTGCTCTTTTCTTTCCGATTTAGACCCTGTCGATATCTGCTAGACATAATCCATCGGTCTTCTGTCTTGCAATTGAAGCTCAAGATTTGTAGGTGAGTTGACCCACATTTGATTTCAGATCTGTAAATCTTGTCTGGAATTAACCTGGGTTTTGTTGTGAATCCATCCTTTATTATCCCTCATGAATTTTCCTGGAATATGTTTGTTGTTTTTAGTTGGCAAATGTTGATTATCTTTCCCCACTCTATGTGTACTGTGTCTCCACCGATCTGCATATCTATTCTAGCAATTTGCTTTATGTTTTGTTTGCGTATTGAGACCCGTCGTTTCGCCGCTTGTAAGTGTAAGATGTAAGTGTTTAAAATAATTAGTTTAACAAATTAAAATATTTATATTAATTATTATATAATTTTCCATTTCTTAGGTTCCAGCTCCAGCTCCGGCACCATCTACATCTCCGGCTCCGGGGTCCGCTTCGGAGCCAGCTGAGGAGCCAACTCAGGAGCCCTCTCACCAACCATCTCAGGAGCCCACCGACACACAGGTTTGATTTTTTACAATAAAATAATGTATAAATTAATTGTTTATATGTTATTCCATGTTTAATTTAGAATAAATCTAAACCAAATTGTTTATATGTTATTTCAGGTTCATTCTTCTGCGCCCGTGGACCCATCTCCTGCTGAGATTGAGTCATCTCCTGAAGCTCATATTTCGGCCACCGTCGTCTCCCATTGGAAGCATATTTTGAACAAGCCCCAAGGAAGGGAACACAAGATGATCATGCCATAGAGCTGTACAGATTAAGAGGAAGAAGGGGGATGGAGATGATGGCGAGGGTGGTGGGGTTCACCTTAGGCCCAGGGTTATTCTAAAGGCACCCACATGTGAGACCTAGGGAATGGAGATTGTGTATTTATAAATAAAATGTACATTTAATGTTAATATTATATTTTTTTTTGGTATTATTTTCTTAATGATAACTACTTACCTTATTATTTATTGTCGTTTAATAATAACTCGTGCGACGTCCTAAATTAATCAAAATCCTATAAAATAAAACACTTAAACCTAAAGATAATAAATTTCTAAACAAAGAAAACTTATTTCGGGACACTTTACAACTCCTAAAATGACGATCCAAACGTATAGGTATACTTAATGTGTTGAGCCTATATTATTATTCGCAGAAAAAGATATTAGGTTCTATATAAAAATTAATATTCCGGCGTTTTAAAACACGACTAATCTTTGGTCAAAGTACGGAAAAAACATGAATTTCAAAACTTTTGGCAATGAACAAAGGGTTGGGGCAGTTTTATTAAAGACCTATTGTGCATTAAATTAGTGCGCAAAGGTTAGTTATGTAACTTTTTTTAATGGGTTATTTTGGTACCTTCGACCACTTTTTGGATCATTTAAGTTGCGGGCTCGCAGTATTAACGATATGTAATAATGTTTACCTTTTGTATAGTTTTATGTCTAATTTATATCTCAATAAATGATTTTATATTATATGCATAAATTTGATAAATATACATTATGCAAATATGATATGAGATGCACATCTTCAAATACTAGTATACAAAAAATACTCTCTTTGTTCCAATTTATGTGACACTTTTCGCTTCTCGAGATTCAACGTGTATGAACTTTGACCATCATTTTAAGATATATTTTTTCATCAAAATGATATGAGAAAAGTTGTAATTTATAGTACTTTTTATTTAATTTTTAAATATATAAATTTTAATGTTAAAATATCGAGTTAATCTAATCCAATTTAAATGCAAAATTTAGTCAAATTGACCCTCGAAAAACAAAAGTGCCGCACAAATTGGAATGAAGGGAGTACGTGAATCATCTTTTACTCTCACGTTCAGGAATGTTTACTTCATTTCTACAATAAATAAAACCAATGTGATCTCACATGTTTCTCCAAGAGTGGCAACAACTAATATTCTCAGTCTGGGACATCATCCAGTATAGCTCCACTACCATTGAACAATTCCTACTCTACCCCAAGTCGCCTTTGCAGAGAAAAGAGATTATAAAATGTTGAAACTTGGTAAGTTCTACATACCAGGATCTACAGATATTATAAAATGTTGAAACTAGAATTGTAGGGGTAACTCAAAGAAAAGAGATTCCCCTCCAAAAATAGGCCTATGCCACTATTGGTTAAACTCATAAAAAAAAAAATAGCATTGAAATCGATTGATTTACCTATTCAAAGCAATTTGCGCGAATACATCATTTCTTGCTACGGAGCCCGTAAAGGAGTTGCCTTATGTAACACATTGAGATTATTTAGCTACTATGTTCATTTATAGGATTTAATGATTCCTAACAACGGATTCATCTCTTTCGCTATCTGCATTTCATATGGTTATTTGCTTTGGTAATAAGGTAATAAAAAGAATGGAAAAAGACTCAAATATGCCATCAAACTATCGAAAATGACTCATTTATGACACTCATCAATAGTTTGACTTATTTATGCCATCGAACTATAGGAAATGACTCATTTATGCCACTCATCAATAGTTTGACTCATTTATGCCATCGTCTGTTACCAAAATGACTCATCCATGTCATATTTCATTAAAGCTGATTTTATAATATCATATATGACACGTGACCTTCAACTAGATTATGATTGTGGGTAAGCAGGTGTATGGATCGGATTTTTTTCTTAATTAGATATTTAATATTGGACTGGTTTAATTAAATGACGTAGACCTTTAATTGGAGGCCACGTGTCATATCTTGTATTACAAAACCGGCGTTAATGAAAAATGACGTGGATGAGTCATTTTGGTAACGAGTAATAGCATAAATGAGTCAAACTATTGATGACTGACATAAATGAGTCATTTCCTATAATTCGATGACATAAATGAGCCAAACTATTAACGAATGACATAAATAAGTCATTTATGATAATTTAATGATATTTTCAACAGTTTGATTAAACCTTTTCTTAAGAAGAGTAACGAATATGCAGCACGCACAGACTAATCTTTAGTAACAGGCGAAAGAATAGTTCGCTTCTGCTCGGTGCGTGGCTGCGTGAAGTCTAGCTCTCGCAAGTGCTGCCTTTTTATGTTGTAAACAGAGTTTGGTTTAACTTTGTGTTATCGCTGTGGTACTCGCCTCACTCTTTTTTCCTATACCAAACTTTTAAAGCCTCAGAGTTTTACATGTTTACTCTCTCTCCTTGTTTTCTTCTTGTTCTTCATCAGTCCTGAAATTTTACATGTTTTGAAATAGAAACTACTTATGCTATTCTCTTTCCATTTTAATTTAATTACTCAAGAGTTGAATTGATTTCAGCCTTCGCAAGCTGATGTGGTGATTGTGAAGAAATAGATGCTCACAAGCTGATTGATGAAATGTCGCAAAGGATGTAATGGAAGACTCAATTGTTAGAAGCAATTAACAAAGCAGTTGCTAGTTGTTTCAATTGCATCTTTTATGGTAAATTTAAGTTTAGAGGCGTATCCGAGATTTAAATTTTATGAGTTCAAATTTTAAGGTTTATCTCAAAAGTTATGGTTCATATCTACTATTTATTGCAATAAATAGTAAATTTTTACACATTAATTTATACACCACATCGAAAGTACTGGGTCAGATGAACCCCATACTTTGAAGCTCCATTAGCCCCGGCTTACAATGAGAGTGAGTAGCGTGAGGAACCTTATACCTCGAGCTAAGATTTTTACAGCCAAGAGAAATGGAGTAATGCGGTTTTATCACTACTCAGACGAAGAAGTCGAGGACGAGTCTTTTCCTTCTGAATGGTACGAGAAAGCTTTCTCAAAATTAACAAACTTGAGCCACTTGCTAAAGAATGTGGACTTAGTTGATGGAAAGCTAGTAAATGTTAACGATCACTCGAGAGTTTATGATGGGAGCTTGGAACAAAAGGTGTCTTCTTTTAAATCACTTGCTAGGACCTTTATTGGGTGTCCATCAATGCAAGAAATGATGAAAAAGAATGTGGTGCAAGCATTAGCTGATGTACAATGTGAACAACCCGTATTTTTCAGTAAAGCTAGCGAGAGGGAACCGATTACAGTTGATTCCCTCACGAAAGTGTCAAACTTCTTGAATGTTTCTGCACAGCAAAGGAAGCTTGTCAGGCAATCGATATGTGCACAGGTCACTAAGTACCCCATATGGACAGGGGCAATCGAGGAGATATTGAGTGGACTGAAATCTGAGATTGATTTTCTAAATTGTAGGTGTCCGAATAAAGAAATTAAGATGGCGCAACAAATAGCTACAACTTGTCAAAAGTTTTTAGAAAGTGCCACTTCTTATGACCCTGAATCCACTTCATGGATGCGCCTAAAAGGCGTGGATTCACCCGCTTCTCACAAGTGGGAAGATGTTCTTGAAATGTTCAGCGACCTTATTAATTGCTTGTGTGAAGAGACAAAATTAACTTCGGAGGTAAAGAAGCTTGAGGTCATGAGAGAGGGGCTTTATCAGATTAGGGATGCTTTCATAGACAAGAACATTGGGTATAAGGAAACTCGCCACCAGGAGAGTTTAGTGCATAAAAAATTGAGTAAGACATTGGGTCACTCATCACGATGCGTGTTCACACTTCTTCTTTATTATCTTTATGGCAGCGTCTGGGATATTGAAGTTGAACTTTGTGGAGGAGTTTATGCAATTGGTCGCGGGGATAAGTTCCGTCTGTGCATGGGAAAGACCCTAACGTCCAATGAGCAGAATATGGTGCACAGCGGGGTAAAGCAGCTAAGCAGAGCTTTGGGGCTTTTCAAGTTTGTATGGGAAACAGCTGGAATGAAAGGCGACCTAGAAGTACAAGGCCACCTGTGGTGCATTGGTGCCAAGAATAAGTCATTCATCTATAGAAATAATATGTTCTTCCTGCATTCTGTTAGTTGCTGATGTGAGAGACAGCGAGAACTCGAAAGGTGGAAGATGCATTCATGAATGATGTCTATAGTAGGTTAGTATGTGAGACTCTTGCTGCCATCTCTACTGTCATATCATTTTCAATATGTTACTTACGATGGGGAAACTTTACGTGCGATTAACAAGAAAATCATCACGACATACAAATGGTCTAGTCAGACACTTTATCTCATAAAATGGTTTTACTATTCAAGTTGTACATCTATTGTCATGGACTTGCTTTTGTTTATGGTGTTACAGGACATTTAAATGTTAGATATTGTCTTGAACTGGCACAGGGTGGCATCAATCTTTCCTTGAAACAGGTCATGAAAAAAAAATAAAAAATTAAGAGAGAGGACTTGTCGACATGTTCCACCCAAGTATTAGTTATTTTGTGATGCTGGTCAATTCTGAACTTCTTCAACTTAGCTGGTAATGAGGACTCGGTTATCTACCCCATTTATATATTTGAGGGTTGGGGAAATATTATGAATCTCAATTCTCAGGCTGTTCAAGAGATTAAAAGATGATGTGATAGGGTACATCAATGATATAGTATAACTTGTTGCCCAGTTAATTGCCCGTACCATGTAGAAAGAGTCCTGGGCACCAACAAATACAATGGTAGGGCGTGATGATGGATGTTATAGTGTCCTTTAATTTGCTGTTTGTTGTTGCACTTTCACTTAATAATTATTGTTGAAACAGTATACATTTAGTGCACTGAAATCTCAGACAAAGATGGAAACAAAGGAAATGCATAGGAATGTAAGCTAAGGGTAATTTTAATTTCCTTGCAATTTCTCGTTTGCTTAGTTTCCTACTTGCTTAAATAATCAGAATATTGTCTAAGAGGAAGTTTGAGAAAAAGCATGAGTTCTTCATTGATACTCTCCGCATACCTACAGCTGCTAATAGATGTTTGATGCCATTGCCACAACTAGTTTAACACTATTTGATTATCTTTAGGGGCTCCATCAACCCTCTGACAAATTAAACGTTTGTCAAACTCTAGCATTTTGTTTACTCTTTGTTATTGAGTTCATATGCCATTCATAGTTATTGATTATGTGGATTCAGATCTGTTTGCAGTCTGGCTGCTGACAGCTCCGGGTATTGAACAAAAGTTAGTAATTCCTCATTATGCTGGAATGAAGTTGTTATTATAGCAGAGAACATGTCGCAAGTGTTCTCTTTTACTACTTTTGGTATGAAAATCAGATGTGCTTTTCACCACATTGTTGTACCGTAGCCATAACTGGCTTTATTCTTCTTCGGGAACTGTGTTGTTTGGACAACTCCATTGGTTATCTACACTCTTGGTCACCATAAGAATACATTCATGCAGCAACAAATTTGATTGTATCCCTCAACTTGCAATGGGTGCCACGACGTAATTAGGTGATCCTGTTAAAGAAGGCCAGAGACGGACCATTAGGATTGAGGAATAGGAATTACATTAATCCGACATATTAGTGAATTGTACTACCAACAACGATGAAATGTCATCTATAGTACAATCTTTGTGCTTCATGCTCTCCATTGCCTCTACACTAACCAGTTCGGTGTAGTAAAGGTGTGATCAACCTACCGATTGTGTTTTAAAGTCAAATCTTGATCGTATAAGTGAAAAGCATAGATTCTGTAACATTACGAAATTTGTTTTTACGTATTTAGCTTTTTCATATTCTAACTAAGAAAATGCAGCAAAAGAACTTTCCCAAATTCCAGTTGGAGTCTTGTCTTTTATGATTATTACACTCTTTTTTTGTTTGGTAGAAGCTAGTGAAAAGTTTTGAGCTCTTTTTCTATCTTTGGAGGCATTATTACTAATTAATTGATTCACATGTCAAACTATATTATGGGGTTCACTTTATGCTACTTCCTTGCTGGTATTTGCAAAAAACTAATCTTTCTCATATCGGGCTTATGATCCTGCATTCTTTGAACTTATGGTAGTACTGCAAAAAACTAATCTTTCTCATATCGGGCTTATGATCCTACATTTCTTTGAACTTATGGTAGTACAGTATTTGGCGGAATTCCCTCAGCTCAATGCAAAGTTCCTACATATTCTAGGGGTTTTTACGAGTCATTATTCGAGAAGGACCAGTCTTGGAGTGAATGAATAGAAAGAAATAATGCCTATTTTGAGACGTTCTAAAATCCTTGAGCAAATTCTTAGATCTTTAAGTGTTGTTCTAGCTCTTGCCTCTGGCTGATGCTAGAAGCACCACCCCTGAATTTCTCCTTATTTTAGTCTTTTCGTGGAGGATGGAATGGGTCCCTGAATATGGGATGCCTTTTAAGCTGAGGATGCTTAATTTGCTAGAGTTCTTCAATTTTGATAAAACAAAATATGCAGAAATTTCATCAACTTTTTATTAGAGGGAATAGAATTATATATCCCACAACATTTTTGCACTTAAAGGTCATTACTTTATATATCAGTTTATTGTTTTTTTTTTTTTGGGTGCAACATAAAAAGAAAAGTAATTCTTCCCTCCACATATTGAATTTCTTATTTTTTTTCGGGGGTGGGGGTGGGGGTGTGCTAGAAAAGTATTTGTGAAAAGGCTTGAAAAAGTTAAAATTCCATTATCGGAATTGAACCCGGGTCTCCTGGGTGAAAGCCAAATATCCTGACTGCCGGATGATAACGGAGTTGGTGCTTACTATTTGTAGAGTAATTAGATGATGTTATAAAACTAAATAATTGCAAAGAAGAAAAACTTTAGAGAAAGGGGGGAAATTTTATATTTCACTTCTTGTTTTTTTGATGTCCTTAATACAAGAAAACACACTCCTATTTATAGGAGGAAATAAGTGAACTTGGTGCCATGAGGGACAACTTGGTGGCCACCAACACTTGGTGCCCAAGTATTTGGTGGGCATCAAACTACATCCAACTTACAACACTCTCCAAGTATTTGGTGGGCATCAAACTACATACAACTTACAACACTCCCCCTTGGATGTCCATTAATTTGATGATGTGCCTCGTTAAAACCTTATTAGGAAAAATCTCGTGGGAAAAAAATATCCTTATGAAGGAAAAAGAGTACACATATCTAGTAATACGCTTTGAGAGCTGCCTCATTAAAAACCTTACCAAGAAAACCTAATGGGACAAAACTTGGTTAAGGAAAAAAGAGTACAACACGTATTTCACTCCCCCTGACGAAGACCAAGATTCACATGTCGGAGTCTTCGCATTCCAATCTTGAATATCATCTTCTCAAGAGTTGAAGTTAGCAAAGATTTGGTGAACAAATCTGCAGGATTGTCACTTGAACGGATTTGTTGCACATCAATATCACTATTCTTCTGGAGATCATGTGTGAAGAATAACTTTGGTGAAATGTGCTTTGTTCTATCTCCTTTTATGAAACCTCCTTTTAATTGAGCTATGCATGCAGCATTATCTTCATGTAATACTGTGGGTATTTTTGTAACACACTTCAAGCCACATCTTTCTCTGATGAAATGTATCACTGATCTCAACCATACACATTCTCTACTTGCTTCATGAATAGCGATTATCTCAGCATGATTTGAAGAAGTAGCAACAATGGACTATTTTGTAGATCGCCATGATATAGCAGTACCTCCGCATGTAAATAGATAGCTTGTTTGAGATCGAGCTTTATGTGGATAAGATAAATAACCTGCATCTGCATAACCAACAAGATCTGTACTACCTTTGTTAGTATAAAACAGACCCATATCGCTAGTTCCCTTCAGATATCGCAATATATGCTTAACTTCGTTCCAATGTCTTCGTGTAGGAGAAGAGCTATATCTTGCTAGCAAATTAACAGAGAACACTATGTCAGATCTTGTAGCGTTAGCAAGATACATAAGTGCACCAATTGCACTAAGATATGGTACTTCAGGACCAACAAGCTCTTCATTTTCTTCCTGAGGTCGGAACGGATCTTTACTCACTTCAAGTGAGCGAACAACCATTGGAGTACTTAAAGGATGTGCATTGTCCATATAAAATCGTTTAAAACTTTTTCGGTATAAGCAGATTGATGGATAAAGATTCCGTCATCTCTCATTAATTCTAGCATGGCGAGTTCTTCATTGATGGTACGCGTGTCTCCCTTTGTTTTGAAAAAATCATTGGCAATTACAAATCTTTGTCAATCTTGTCTTCAACCTTAGTTGCTAATAGTTGTCATAGAAATCATTCAAAGAATTGCTATTCATCGTTGCCAATGTTGTTTTCGACTTGTTCTAGTACTACTCGAAAAGCCATGCAGCAGCTTCCTTGGTTGATGCTACCACCTGAGAGCACTATTTACAAATTCTACAGATCGGCTGAAAGGAATGTGATAGACGTGGTAGCGGAAAGGGACCCACTTGATGCTGATTTCTATTGTTTGGGATCAGTTTTTCAGGAATGGGTTGCTTACATACGACTAAAAGATGGTCATGTGTTTCTATTTAACCCACTATCTGGCAACAAGATCAACCTTTCATCCATTGCAATCCTTTCCCAAGCTGTTAAAGGTGTCGTTCGGAACAGCCAATCTGGTTCGATCGTAAGCTTTATTGACTACTTCTCCAGTCCCATTAAAGGGTGACTCGACCATAAGGCCAATAAAACAATCGCTTGGGACCCCAACTTTTTTGGAGCCCTATTTTTTCATGTATTTTATATATATTATCGTTGTCTCGGCCGAACAAAGCTTTCCAATAAAATCTTATCTAAGATAAAAAAAAAAAGATAAAGATCCTGTCTGCTAAATGTTCAACCTGCAAACCAAGACGAAGTTTTGTTTTTCCGAGATCTTTCATCTCAAATTCTTTCTTTAAATATTCAATCGCCTTTTTGTAACACCCCACACCTTTAACCTAAGCTTTGACCATGATCCTAGACTTAGAAAACTAGATAAAGAATGTGGGAATTGGAATTTCCCTCTTCAGTTGTAAGATGGGGGTTTACGCCCATGAACAGTGACCGTATTTCAGTACACGGGCTATATTTCAAGTCGTAAACTCGTGCCAAAGATTTCTGAGCATTCTGGAATTTGGCATTTGGAAGTTACATTGTTAAATATGGACTGTATTTTGAAGTACGGCCCGTATTTCAAAACATATTTGGAATTTGGGAAAACTTCCTTGATGAAAGTTGTAAAGCTTTGAAATACCTTTCCAACGGTATATTATGGGGGTCAAACGGACATTTGTGCAAAGAGTTATGACCATTTTACTGAAGAGTCGCAGTGCAGTCCACACAGAATACGGACCGTATTTCAAAATACGGCCCATCTTTCAAAATACGGCCAGTATTTTGCTGGGCATAAAATTCAATTTTCCAGGACAGTGTATATTCGTCCATATCAGTCCAAATCATTATTTTTCATTCCTTCAAGCCCTAGAACGACCTCCTACCCTCTCTCATCATCAAGAACACCAAGGTAAGCCTACTATAATTATTCCAAGTCAATTCTAATATATATCCTTGTAATCTAAATAAGAAATCATCATTCCTAACCTATCTCAAGGTTCAAGAATTCATTTAGAAATCTTTTTCAAAGCTCAAGTCTTTAATTCAAGTTTTGGAGCGATTAAGGTATGTAGAACTTCTATCCACGTGTGGGAATCTCTACGTTCTTCCCCACACTCCGTTTCTTGATATCCATGAAGTTCAAATCCTAGGGCATTAAACCCAACATATTGGTAGCCCGTATTTATGTATTTATGAACATGAATTTTGTATCTATATTCGTTATTGTATTCCTAATTTTCCATTACGGTTATTAGGAACCCTAGCTTAATGTATGAATCATGAATTCTAGCTTAATGCATGAATCATGAATTCTTCCTCATGTGTTCTCATTATATTTATATGAAGCTTCATGATTTTATCTAGCAAGTTACAAGCATGATTTCAAGTTAATTTTTTATTATTATTCATGAATCAAGAACATGTTTGCAAGACTATGACAAGTATCTCATGAAACTATGATCTCACAAGCTATCATGATAATTCACATGTTTTGAGATTTGCTTAGTTAGCCAAGAAGGCTCAGTAAAGCTTGAAACTACGTAGCCACTGTAGGATAAGGGTTGTCAGCAAGGAGGCAACACCTTCATTATGCAGTTTGGATCCTTACATGCTTATTATTACTTAAATCTCATAACCCTGGCACGGTGTGAGTGTTCTGCTGGTAGGACGCAAGTACCAGACCATGTTGTCGGTTATACTATAGTACTCCCCACGTTACAAGCAGTTATATATACATGTATTTCCATTGATTTACTGTTTTCAGACTTTACTCACGCTTCATGCTCATGTTCAGGTTATATTCAGTTTCAGTTCATGTCCTATACCTATATTGTGCCATGTTCTTCATTTCAGTAGGTTTTACATACTAGTACTATTCACCATGTACTAACGTCCCTTTTTACCTAGGGGCCTGCACTTCACGGTGCAGATACCGATTTTCAGGAGCATACACCTGCGCAGTAGGATCAGTGTTACACCTCGGAAATTTTTCCGTTGGTACGAAAGTGAATGAACTAGTGATGAATATGAGTGCATGATGTCCATGAGCAAGAAACGACGTTTGATGACCTTAGGCGAGATTGCAAAGGTATCCGATGTGAAATGAGAAAGTTGGTAAGTTAAGATGAGATATAAGGTGAGCAATGCATGTGCATGGACGTGGGTGATTAAAATAAGAAGTCTAAGAAATATGGGAAGTTGCAGATTTGCAACTGCCTAGTGGTCGTAAAGTGCTAGGACAGACCGTAAATTGGTATACGGTACGTAAACTAGCAGGTCGTAAATTGGCATGCAAAACTTTAACTTTCTGCCAGTTGAGGAAATGGCTAAATACGACCTGGAGGACGGACCGTAAAGTGATTTACGGCCCGTAAACCATGGTCGTAAATCACCATGTTGCAGCCTTAAGTTTCTGGTTCTGAATATGGTTAAAGACGACCACGAAAGACGGTCCGTAAACTGGAATACGGACCGTAAACCCCCATGGACGACCACTGTGCACTTCAGTTCAGATTTTGCAAGTCATTAAATAAAGGGACCAACACTTGTTTTATTTCATTTCAACATTACACCACTTCTCTCTAAAACATCTCTCTACATTTATAATCCAAGTTTTCAAGGATCATAAGTCATCCACAACATAAAACAAAGTGAATCAAGAGTAAGAACATCATCAAAGGTCATCCAAGTCAAGAAATCCAAATGGAGAAAAACTAGGGTTTTGCTCAAAGTGGAGTATTATCAACTAAAGCTTGTTCCTACAACTTCTAAGGTAAGATTCATGATATTTATATAATGTTTAAGATATTGGAGAGTTGAAATGCATGGATTGTAGAAAATATGGTCAACTAGGTCATGAATGATGAATAGTGACATTTTGAGGAATAGTTTGAATTGAGTCACGAATGTTGTTGTGTTGTGATATGAATGTGTTATAAATAGTATTGAGATCACGAACTCGACACTTTGGACGAATGGGCGAAGTTGAATGATATGACCATAAATATGGGTGAATTAGAAGCAAATTGAGAAATCTAGATTATGTGGATGATGTGAATGACTAACAACCATTGTTATGATATTAATGAAGGTAGAAACGCTAACATTGGAAGGAAGCGTGCAAGTGTAGAATAGTTCGACGAAAAGGTATGTAAGGCCGACCCTTCTTTCATAAGGCATGGTTCCTTGGTCAAACTCTTAAATCCTCTACATGAGTACGTTGTTCTCAATTGGTTGATATTCCGAGCTCATAAGCTCACGATCCTTGATATGTACTACGATTGTACCACGCACTTCATACGACGAGTAGGCCTATAATATAGAAGTAACGATAATGATGACAATAGTAATGATAAGGATGATAATAATGATGCTAAAGGTGCCTATAGGCTATTATACTTATATGTGTGCCTATGAAGGGCTATAATGAAACCCCGAGCTTATAACGCCGGGTAGAATATATATATGAATATGTATAAAGTATGTACACGATTACGAAATGCGCGCACACCTCTGCAGATGGTACGGATAACCCTGAAGCCTTGGTAGGGCCAGGTATGAGTAACCTTGAGCCTTGGTTGGCCAAGTATGTATGAAACACCGATCCTATGAGATCGGGTATGCTATGTAAAATGCTATGTATATGAAATGACTAAGTATATAATATGAATATGAATGTGATAAGACTATGTATGAGAATACGACTAAGGACATGTATACGAATATGAGCACGAGTATGGTACGAGTACTATTATGGAATACAGATGATGATGTAGGTGTACGAATACGTATGAAAAATGGGAAGCCCCTATGAAAGGCAAGTAAGTGTAATGATGATGATGTTATTGTCCCCCCTCCTATGCTATTTCATATGTTGTTCATGATGCTTATTTATTGATGTTGCTCATGCGTTACATACTCAGTACATTCTTCGTACTGACGTCCTTTTGTTTGTGGACGCTGCGTCATGTCCGCAGGTGCACAGGGAGACAGACTTGATCCATAGCTGCCTATTCAGAGATTACATAGAGAGCTCCATTTCCTTCGGAGCCATATCTTTTGGGTACTCATTCTTTTGTGTATATAATTATGGGAATAGCGGGGTCCTGTCCCGCTAATGTGATATGTTATACTCTTAGAGGCTCGTAGACATGTGTGTGTGGGGGTAGATGTGTTTGGCCTTGTCGGCCTATGTTTTGTATATCATTTTGTTAGCCTCGTCGGCCTTGTACATTTGATGTGGCATAGATGCCTATGATGTTATCCAAGATGATTGTCGTCCAATGGGACTAATATGATTGATGACTAGAATGCATGAACTGATTTATGGATCACCTAGATATTATGTAAAGCATGTCAAGGGGGGTGCCCGGGTGAGGATAGCACCGGGTGCTCATCGCGGCCCCTAGTCGGGTTGTGACAATCAGTTATCAGTTTATTGGTGAGCCCCACTTCTCTCGGGATTCAGCATGGAGTCTGCACTAGTATTCAGTTTATGGTAGTCCAGGGCCATGTCCTGGAAGTTATTATTCAGACATGTTTTAGAGGTTTCATAGACAGATGTTAGTTCACGGAGTCAATTGTGCTTTTATGTTTGCAGAGTATTACGTTTTTCGTGATATTTCATGCTATGAGATTACTTCAAGACTTTATTCCGCAATTACGTTTTCATGATTCATTTAAATTTCATAATATAGATTATGTTGTTTTGATGTCCATGTTGACAAGCAAGCCATGAGGTTCGCTCGGACACATGCAAGCAAGACCCGAGTGCTGTGTTGCGCCCATGCCATGGTTCGGGGCGTGACACTTTTTGAGCTCTCCTGGAGTTCCAATTAGGTTTATGTCATCAACATAAACAACAATTATAACAAACTCTGATTTTGTTTTCTTAATAAAAAACACATGGACAAATGACATCATTTACATAACCATCATTTACCAAGTACTCACTGAGGCGATTGTACCATATGCGCCCTGATTATTTTAGACCATACAATGATCTTTGTAATCTGATTGAATACATCTCTCGAGACTTTGAACTAATTGCTTCAGGCATTTTAAATCCTTCGGGAATTTTCATATAGATTTCATTATCAAGTGAGCCATAAAGGTAAGCTGTAACCACATCCATCAAATGTATTTCAAGATTTTCATGTACAACTAAACTGATGAGATATCAAAATGTTATGCCATCCATAACAGGTGAGTATGTTTCTTCATAGTCGATACCGGGTCTTTGAGAGAATCCTTGTGCAACAAGGCGTGCCTTGTATCTCACAATTTCATTTCTCTCATTCCTTTTCCGCACAAAAACCCATTTGTGGCCAACTGGTTTTACACCTTTAGGCGTTTGGATTACCGGTCCAAAAACCTCACGTTTAGCAAGTGAATTCAATTCTGATTGAACTGCCTCTTGCCATTTTGGCCAATCATAGCTTCATCGACATTATTCGACAAATTGAGGTTCCTGATCCTCAATGTCTTTCATAATATTCAGTGCAACATTATATGTTAAAACATTATCCACCATAATCTTCGATCGATTCAAATCTATCCCATCACCAGAAGAACTCAATGATAGTTCTTTACTCACTTGAGTCTCGGGTTCCCTAATATCTTCAGGAATATCAGGATTAATCAGATCTTGAATATCTTCATCATATTCTTTCATAGTGTCATTATGATCATTTTTCTTGTTTCTTTTTCTAGGATTTTTATTCTTAGAACCCAATGGCCTACCACGCTTCAGGCGTGTATGAGATTCAGAGGCTATGGCACTAGTAGATTGTCCCTTTGGGACATCAATTCAGATAGGCACATTCTCTGCAGGGATATGTGACTTAGTTATCCTTTTCAAATCAGTAAATGCGTCTGACATTTGATTTGCTATTTTTTGCAAGTGAATGATCTTCTGGATCTCCTGTTCACATATAGGGGCACGTGGGTCAAAATGAGATAGTGATGAAACTCTCCATGCAATCTCTCTTTTGATTTCTTTTCTCTCTCCCCCTAATTGTGGAAAATTTATTTCATCACATCGACAATCTGCAAATCGAGCAGTGAATAAATCTCCCGTCAATGGCTCAAGATAGCGAATAATAGAGGGTGATTCAAACCCAACATATATTCCTAACCTTCTTTGGGGGCCCATCTTTGTGCGCTGTGTTGGTGCTACCGGCACATATACAACACAACAAAAGATTCGGAGATGAGCAATATTATGTGACGGGGAGTATTTATTATAATGAGTCGATATGAGACGAATAAGAGATGTTGTATGTAAGATAGCATGACTCCAGACGGTAGTAGGCAACCGTGTTTTCATAAGTAGTGGTCTTGCTATCAATTGTAGTCGTTTAATAAATGACTCAGCAAGGCCATTTTGGGTATGAACATGAGCTATAGGATGTTCAACTTTTATCCCAACTGACAAACAATAATCATCAAAAGATTGAGACGTAAATTCTCCGGCATTATCGAGACGTATAGCCTTAATGGGATAATCCGAAAACTGTGCCCTTAAGCGTATTATTTGTGCCAATAATTTCGCAAATGCCAGGTAGCGAGACGATAGGAGGCACACATGAGACCATCTTGAAGATGCGTCTATTAGGACCATAAAATATCTGAATGACCCACAAGGTGGATGGATAGGTACGCATATATCCCCATGTATACGCTCTAGAAAGGCAGGGGATTCAATGTCAACTTTCATTGGTAATGGCTTAGCTATCAATTTACCCTGATAACAATCGGCACATGAAAATTCACCACTTTCAAGAATATTCAGGTTCTTAGGTGGATGCGCATTTGAATTTTCAACAATTCGTCTCATCATTATTGATCAGGGTGACCTATTCGGTCATGCCAAAGCACAAAAGTATTTGAATCATTAAACTTCTGGTTTACGATCGAGTGTGCTTCAATTGTACTAATTTATGCATAATACAGACCAAAAGACAAAGCTGGTAATTTCTCCAAAACATATTTCTGGCCGGAGACATTCTTTGTTATGGCAAGATATTCATCATTTATTCGTTTAATGTCTCAACGTGATATCCATTACAGCGGATATCTTTGAAACTTAACAAGTTTCTTGGGGATTTAGAAGAGAATAATGCATCTTCTATAACAAGTTTTGTCCCCTTAGGCGGAAATATAGTAGCTCTTCTGGAGCCTTCAATCAATTTTGTATGGCTAGAAATTGTATTAACATTTTCCCTTTTCCTACGCAAGTAAGAAAAGTATTTCTCATCTTTGAATATGGCATGCGTTGTTCCGCTATCAATCGCACAAATATCTTCATGATTGGTCATTGATCCAAATAAAATTTGAGGAATTTCCATATATTCTTCAAAATTAAAGAATAGACAAAGTGAACATGAAAGTAGATATTATTATTAAACAAAGCATTACACAAACTTTATTTACATAAATATGGAAACATAACTATTATAGCGAATAGTAACAACATGGATGAAAATATCTAAACTATTACAGATCCATCACCGATCAAATGATCTATTTTTCCTTTAGGGAGTTCAAAGAAATCTGCCACATCTAAATGCATGGGCTCAACATTATCTTCAGAAATAAAATTTACTTCGGCATTCTTTTCTGCCTTTTTGAGGAAGGCTTGATATAGCTCAACTAGATGCTTTGGCGTACGACAGGTACGTGACCAGTGCCCCTTTCCTCCACATCAGTAGCATTTATTTTATGAATCTTTCTTTTGCACACTTCATGCCTTTCATCCTCTTTTTACATTGCTGGTGGTGAAGGGTATTATTTGGTGCTAGACAAGAATCATGATTAAAATTTCTTCCTCGACCACGGCCATGACCACGACTGGGGCCACGACCTCTTCTACGCCTAGAATGGCGAAAATTTTCCTCATTCACTTCAGGGAATGGGGCAGTACCAGTAGGTCGGCTTTCATGATTTTACATTAATAATTCATTATGTTGTTCAACCACTAGAAGATGTGAGATTAGAACAAAATATTTCTTGAACTTCATCTCTCGGTATTGCTGCTGCAGGAGCATACTCGAAGCAGGAAAAGTGAAGAATGTTTTCTCCAGCATATCATGATTAGTGATATTTTCACCACATAATTTCAACTGAGAAATAATTTTAAAGATGGCAGAATTATACGCCCAAATGGATTTAAAATCTTGTAGCTTCAGATGGATCCAATCAAAACGTGCTTGTGGAAGCACAACCATCTTCAGGTGGTCATATCTATCTTTTAAATTATTTCACAGCATAAGAGGATCTTTAACAGTGAGATATTCCATTTTCAAGCTCTCATCAAGGTGATGGCGAAGGAATATCATTGCCTTGGCACGGTCTTGATTCGATGCCTGATTTTTATCTTTGATGGTGCCTGCCAGACCCATCAAGATGAATTTCGGCATCAAGAACCCAAGACAGGTAGCTTTTGTCAGATATATCTAAGCCAACAAATTCACGTTTAGAAAGATTTGTAATTAATTAGGAAAAAGAAACTTAATACCTTCGGGGCTTTCAAAGTATTTGCTTGAGATGGCAGAGTTTCATGCTGATAACGTGTTATAAAACTAAATAATTGCAAAGAAGAAACGCTTTAGAGAAAGGGGGGAAACTTTATGTTTCACTTCTTGTTTTTTGATGTCCTTAATACAAGAAAACAAACTCCTATTTATAGGAGGAAATAAGTGAACTTGGTGGCCATAAGGGATAACTTGGTGGCCACCAATAGTTGGTGCCTAAGTATTTGGTGGGCATCAAACTACATCCAACTTACAACACTCTCCAAGTATTTGGTGGGCATCAAACTACATCCAACTTACAACACTCCCCAAGTATTTTGTGGGCATCAAACTACATACAACTTACAACAGATGATTTATTGTTTACTATATTAGAGTCCTATTGAATCATCTGATTATTTATATGAAATTAACTCAGAAGAAACTTTAGGATGTATTTGATATGAAGGAAAATGTTTCCAATTTTTTCATATTTATATGAAATTAACTCAGAAGAACCTTCTTGTAGCTTTTCTATGATAAAGTGGCAATTAATCTCTAAATGTTTTGTTCTCTCATAGTACATGAGGTTGGCTGCTATTTGTAAGGCAACCTTGTTGTCACAATATAGGCCTGTCAACCAAGTCAATTCTGCTGTTGTCTAAGCCATACATATGTATTATGCTTCTGCATAACTCCTTGACATGGTATAGTCACACCCCAAACCCGACCCTGATGCAACGGGCATCCAATGCTATGAACAACATCGGAAGCACCTTATAAAAATCAATAAAAGTTTATTCTCTTTCAATAGTCTTTCAACATTCATTTAAAGCAAGTCCTAACAAACTAAATGTAACATAATCATATTTATTAATAATATGGGGAAGTCTGATATACATACTCAGTTATAAAACGTGGCAAACGCCTTAATAAGTCATACGAGATTTTCGACATCTACCCACAATCTGATAACTATCTATGGAGCTTCTAAGATAAACAGACGAGTATAACTTCACGACGCAGCCCGAAAACTGAAATAAATAAATAAAGATAGAGCGGTGTCCCACGAACAAGCATGTGGACTCACCAAATAGTCCAGAAAGCAGCAAGTTCTCCTATTTCATATGCGTATCTCGAACCTGCTCTTCGACGTTAGCTGACACACCATAAAAAACATGGTATGCTTGAGTATTGGGTATTCAGTGAGTGTTTGAGGGGTAATAGTTAATAAATCCAAAATAAGATAGTTATAGTAAAACTTGTGAGTTAATAGTAGTAAAACAATTCGAAAGTAAGAGATAGAGCAACCGTCATCAATCTTAGTAGAGCTTTCGTTGGACAACCAAATAGACAAGAAATATACCAATGACATGAAATATAGAAATTTCAATCCATGAAACCTTTTATCACATTAAGTTTTTTCAATCAGGAACTCAAGATCATCATAAGCCACTCACAGGCAACCAAAGTATAACTCATGCCAACTCACGGACAAACAAATACAGGATACACAATGATCATTAGGGTTTGTGTATAAATGCGGCTTACGCACTGGAGTACAACTCACGGCAGTTACTCACCCTCCCGAATAACCAGGCTTACGCACGAATGCGGCTTATGAACCTGAGCGCGACTCACAATAGTTATTCATCCTCCTAATAACTAGCCATTGGCACAGGTGCGGCTTACACTGGACTCCAACTCACGGGTTAATCATCCTCCCGAATAACTAGGCTTGCGTATAAATGAGGCTTACACACCGGAGAGCGACTCCCAACGGTTATTCATCCTCCCGAATAACTAGGCCAAACACAACAAATTAGAAATCATGGAAAATTAGCCGAATCATCAATCACATCATCTTCTCATAATAAAGGTATTCCAAACCAATAGATTTACAACATATATCATTCAAGTGTTTAACGTCAAGTTCAAGAAAACCCATTTAACGAGCAAAAACATATGTGAAGTTTTAATCTTTTGAAAACAAGCACAATCCTCTATCATATACAATACATGTTTTAACAGTTGTATAATCGTTTAAGGTTTGATGCGGGCTTGACCCTACACGCGCATGACCTTGTTCAAATATTATCTTTAGTTCGAAAATGAATCCAATAAAGAACGATCACCAAACTAGGGTTCAACGTGTATAAACATTCAAAGAAAGTTGTCATAACAAATCATGCTTTCAAAACATTCCTAAAAGTAGACATGTTTCAAACGATGTTTTCAAATATCTATACATATATCAAAACGTTTAAAAACGTAGACATAATTCAAAAGATGATTTTTCGAAATCTAGACATACCTCAGCTCCCGCAAAAATCTAGCAAACACATTCCTCCAAATTCAACAGTGGTTATTAATTATAAAGTTCAAAACTTTAACCAATTCTGATAGTTCCCACCCTTAATTGAAAAACCAGGGCATTTTCATGCCCAAAAAACGTGTTCTTGATCCCCCGATGAATCACCCATGGATTATTATTGTTTGTAATACCCTAAACATCATACCTTTAAGACATTTCCCAAAGTCTCCTTCAATTTCTCTTTCTTCGGCTTTCAAGAATCTAACGGTGAAGGATGAACTAGTGTATATTATATTGATGTAGTAATGATAGAAATTGATCAAGAACTTACCTTAGAGGTTTTTGAGATGTCTTAGGGTTTTTTGTCTCTCCAGAAAGGCAGTTTAGAACGAAGTGGAAAGGTTTTACGAAGTTAAGCTTTTATAAAAATCTGGAAAAATTGCACCAGGCATAACATTTTACTTGTGCCTACTTGTGCACACCCAAAGTTGGAGAGCATATTTTCCAGCTGAGGCTAAGTTTGAGGGCCAGTTTATATATTATGCCTTGTACATATATCAGCAAGTTTTGCTGACTGGGACTCGCTCTTTTTCCTTTGTCAGATTTTATTGAACTTTGAGGCATCAAAGCATACTTGTCCTACATATTTTTTAGTCTCTTGTTAGCTCCTTAAGCAAGCACAGGAAAATAGGAATGCATCTTATTAGATGCAACCTTAGCACATACACTTGAAAAATATGTTGTCACTCTTCAAGGACCAAAAATGTTCTTTCAGGAGCATGAATTGCCTAGAGAAGCTATTGGTCCCCTCTTACAGGAAAGATGGACTAACTAGTGTTATCCTTTTCCACTTTTGCATGGTCTCTGGCTAACTTTTTGTAACAACCAGTTTGGTCGTTTTGAGCATTTTACTCCTTTTCCTCAGAATACCCTTTTCGAAGTCTATTTTCTGTATTTATGACTTGCAGGGATGGGTGGCGTGGTTCCCGAGGCTATCGGGCGAGTTTTGGTTGGTTTTGAGAATTCTAGAGTTTTCTATGTTGAATAATGAAAAAGAGTTGACCAATAGTTGACTTTTGAGAAGTTGCATCCAGAATCTAATTTTGATAGTTCTGTTAGGTCCGGAACGTGATTTTTGACTTAGTTGGTCCTTTCGTTTGAGTCCCGAGGTGTCCGGTTGCATTTTGGGTCATTGGTTGGAAAGGTTGATTTTGTTTTCGTTGAGTTGACTTGGGTCAACACCGGGTCAAGGCGATCTTTTTTAGGAAATCTAAGTGCGCGAGCGAGTTTGCATCTTGATTTCTGATGAGATAGCATGTTTGGTTTGTGTTCATGGGGTTCTGAATGAGTTCTGGGTGTTGGACCGGACATAGTGAAAGCTAGATTTTTCTGGTGTTGGTGTAATCGCA
The DNA here is from genome assembly GCF_019175385.1 of Lycium barbarum. Taxonomy (NCBI): domain Eukaryota; kingdom Viridiplantae; phylum Streptophyta; class Magnoliopsida; order Solanales; family Solanaceae; genus Lycium; species Lycium barbarum. The sequence goes on from NC_083340.1 coordinate 49,708,060, forward strand.
CCTGGCCCATCTCTGCAGGGTTTGGTCCACAGGTGAGAGAAATCGTGGGTTGGGGGGCCGCATCTGTGAATTTTTCCCACCCCTGCGCGTATGAGATTTTAAAGTGGAGACCGCTCCTGCGGTCTTTTCTCTGCAGGTGCGAGCCCACACCTGCGAGGAAAGGCCCAGAGAAGTAGAAATATCTGAGATTAGAAAATCCTTTTATTTTCAAAAATGAACCTTGATTTCATACGTTCATATTTTGGGTTGAAACCTCTTTTGGAGGCAAATTCAGGTGTTTAGGCTTCAATTCTTCTTGGTTGTAAGATTCTAAGCTCTAAATTTGTATTTTCCACTTGTCTAATCCCTTATTTAACCTTGTGTTTTTGTTGGGTTTGTGAAATTAGGGGTTTTAGCCCTAAATCATAAGAGGAGGTTTTTCTTGAAATTGAAGATCATTTTGATGGCTTTTTAAATAGGTCTTTTGGATTTAGATTAGTAAGGCTTTAGGTGAGCTATTTTTAAATAAAATTTCAGTTTTACTCTTGTGGGCCCGGGGTCTCTTTTTGAGATCGTTTTTTAGTTCAAATTAGAAGTATAAAAATATGGGCATCCTTAGAATCATATACTAACGTAGAGTACTTATTTGATAGACTTCGATCGTTTAGAGGCTCTCTACAAAGGGAAGGCGTTGGCTTGAGTGTTCATGACTCCATTTCGGCCTTCGAGGAAGGTTATTGGTTACCTTTGTTAGATTTCGATTAGAGAATCGTATTTAGATGGCATATATTGACGGGGAAAGCATGATAGGACCTCGAGCATAGTGTTGATGATAAATCCACTAGCTTGGTATGTATGTTGTTATGTGGGCTTGTCGCCATGTTTGCTAATATGTTGTGATTATTGATTGATTTACCTTGTCCCTTGATATCTCACTTATCTCATGAAAAAGAAAGGATAATATTGATGACTCAGTTGTGTTCAACATTCATGATATGCATATATTGGTTCTATGATTTGTGATGTTGTTTTATTCGATTCCATGCATTGACATGCCGTACATTTGTATACATGATTGGTTACGGTAATAAGAAAGTGAATGATAGGTTGTGTGGAAATTGGTAAGAATGATAGCCTGTATGGAAAATGGTAAGAATGATAGCCTGTGTGGCAATTAGTAAGAATGATATCCCGTGTGGCAACTGGAAGAATGATATCCCGTGTGGCAACTGGAAGAATGATAGCCTGTGTGGCAATTGGTAAGAACGATGGCCTATGTGACAATTGGTACATGGACTTCGCGGGTCCTCCATGAATCATGACATTGAGGCATATCCCTTAGCATGTGTGTATGAAAGTGGAGAGTTGGCTTGTGTGGCACTGCATTCATTCATTTACTCATGAATACTTACTTGGAATTTGATATACTCATTTTGAACTTATACTTGAAGTATGCTTACGTGACTGTATTTGATTGTCTTATCTACTTACTTGTTGATTTCTTCATCTTTTATACATTATCTAATCGTTGTGGGCCTATGATGCCTACGAGTACTAGTGTTGTACTCACTACTACTTTTGCTGCACTTTTTGTTGAGTGTAGAGTTTGATTTAGGATCCAGTTTGCTACCTCTAGAGTGATTCTGAGGCTGTTCATTAGGAGATCTTAGGGTGAGCCACTAGCCAGATCTGCATCCCTGGATCCCTTCTTGTGATATTCTGTCTATTTCTGATGCCACAAACCGTTTTTATTTTCGTATTTTAAGACTTGTATCCTAATGTTTCTGATGTTGTATTAGTGTTAGAAAGCTCTTGTATGAGTTCAGACCAAATTTTGGGGTTGTAGTTGTTTTCGCACTTCCGCACTTATTTATTTATACATATATCTGTTATGAGTTTTAGTATAATTTCTGCCTTTCGTCTACATGCCTTTCCTTTAAGTGAATGTGATTAAGCGGATGGTTCGCCCACCCGGGGGGTTAGTGTAGGTGTCATCATGACTCGCGAATTGAATTGTGACACTTTTGTCTGCACACGTCGCCCCCCCCCCCCCCCCCCCCACCCTCCCTATATCACTTTGTAAGTTGGGGGAGTGTGGGCACAGACCCATGTCTAGTTTTTATTAAGAATCTAGACCCCAAGTTTTAATTATTAGGTGTCAGGATCTCATTAAGTCTAATTAAGTGGAGACAAGCTATTGGGGCGTCAAAATAAGCCCCCAAGTTTTAAGAAAAATACACTTTCGTCCAACGATTTAAAAAATAAAAAATAATAAAATAAAAACTATTCTAAATCATTTTCCCCACCATTCATCTCTTCCACATCCCACTTTTTTCTTCAAATCAAGCTCCCAAATCAGCTTTTCTCCTCTCTTTCGATCTTAACCTCTAGTATAGCAGCTTTCCTTCTCCTTTTCCCCTCCCGTTCCTTCTTTATCAGCTGTCAATGTTGAAGTTGCCATTGTAAAACCCATTGAAGCTTTTGAAAATAAATTTCGATTTGGGTGGTTATTATGGGTTTTACGACTTGGACATTACTCTTTTTCGTTATAGTTTGGTCTGGTAAGCTTTAATTCGTGATTTGGTAAGCTTTAATTTGTGTTCTTCAAAATTTATAATTTCTGGTAATCTGCGTCTTGTATAGACCAATTTAAGTTTATTGTGGAGGGTAAAAAGATAGCAGCTGGTGATTTCGATGGTAACCAAGTTTGTATTAAATCGCTTCGAAATGGAATTCTCCACAAATTATCCAACTTGTTAAATTGGAAAATTTTTACACCTATGATGATTTGTTGAGGTGTGAGATTCTGTCTAGTAATATAGACCTCGTGTCGACAGAAGTTACCATTAGCTAGGTAATTGATGCTCCTAAAAAGGGGCTGCCTCCTACCTACAACACAAATGGCCATCAAGTTCGTCTATACCTTATGAATGTTGATAAGGATGGTTCCAGGCCTAGTTTATATGTAAGTTTGAAGGAGAGGATTATTGAAATTCCAAATTCATCATCTGCAGTGAATTCATCAGGGGCAGCCTCACCAATCATCGATGAAGATCCTTGCAAACCTTTAATGGACAATGACTATCCTGATGATGTTCATGGAGATAATCCGGAGAATTCTACTTCCAGCAACCATAGCTATGTTGATTGAACATGTTTTAAGAGTGGCGACACTTTCAAGGACAAGCGTACGCTAGTGGAAGCACTTGGGATGGCTGCCGTGAAGGCACACTTCAATTTCTATGCCCGGAAGAACAAATCAGACAAAGATGTTGCTAGATGTAATGATGATTCTTACAAGTGGAGACTGCGGCCCAATCAATACGCAGCAAGCTCTAGGTTTATTATTACTATGTACTGTAACGTGCACATATGCGGCATACAACACGTTTCTACTAAACATTCAAAGGCAGCATGTTACACCTCGTACTTTTGTACATCGAGTTTTGTCGTGAGTTAATCAACGTTGACATAGAGAGTGGGATTATCTTTAAGGTTATAAGGGATTTGTCATGTTAATATTAAGTATACAAGAGTTTAAGATCATGTTTAATAAGTGTTGGAAGGATTAGAGGTTAAACAAATCGAAAAGAATACGTTTTGTCGAAGTTCGGTGTGCTGAAGGAGGGTTCTGTGACGCAGAACCCAGTATGCCTTGCAACTGAGGTCGCATTTGAGGCCAATAAATTTTAGGATTTCTACCAAGAAATTCATTGGGATTTGCGTCCGTAGATGAAAAACTGTGATGCAGACCTGACCCATATCCAGGTCGGTTTAAGTTGTCTTGTGTGTATTTAAATTATGGCTCTTCATTGTGAACTCATTTTTCACTCAACACAGCTCCTAAACACTCTCTAACCCTCTCCCCAAGTTCTTATATCAAACTATCCAAAGATAATTAAGGTGATTCAAGTGCTAACAGGCTAGTATTGTGGAAGGTGTGGTTGTTCTTCTTGTGTTGAAGATTGGACCTTTTTTGTGGTGAAGTAATTTGAAGTTGGAGTTGTTCTGACTTTTTTGAGGTAATATTTCATCCCTTCTAGATGTACTTGATCTTGTGTAACCTTTAGCCAACATGTTTGATAGGAAAACACGAAAGGGCTACCGTATATCGCGTTCTTGTTATTACTAGAGTGTGGACTGTTGTTGACGGTTGTTCTAATGTTGTTAAAGAGGCTGGATTAACATGAGGAATAGGTGTACTAGTTTTGTTGTTGTTGTACTCCATGGATGTAGGGAGAAAGAATGCATATCAATGGTGTATATAAGTGTATATTGGACCATTTGATGTATACCCTTGTGTTATTGTGATTTGTATCTAAAGGGAAGTGAAAGAAGGTTGTATTTGATGTTTTTGATCTTGTTGGTTGAATTGTGAACGCTTATAAAATAAGAGACATGTTGTACGATTCTTTTTAGAAACGAGTTATCATTGGATATACAACATATACTAGTAGTCACCGAGTTGGCTAATGTATTACCATTGTTATAGGTTGAAGTGCTATTCGAGATGAGTATCGTCATTGAGTTCACATATAGACGACAAGAGGTATGTAATGGCTATCCTTTCTTTTATTGGCATGATCCCATAATTAGCAAGCGTTAGATGAATCGTATGAAGAAACACATACCGTAGATGTCTTGGCTTTAGTAGTGTTACAACTTCCAAGTGTTTACATTGTACCTTATGAGGGATTCTTATCCGCTCCTTATTTCCCTTGATACTAGAAGAGATAGAGAGACATAACAGTGCCTTTGTTCATTCTAGCACATATGCATGATATCCAACATCATATACATATATTTTCTATAGCCTGGCGATTTGGTCAATGAGATACTATCATTGCCTGGCCTCATGGTTAGTGAGAGATGTTATTGCCTGGCCACTTGGTTAGTGAGACGATACTATTGCCTGGCCTTACGGTCAGCGAGATTTTATATTTGCCTGGCCTTACGGTCTGTGAGATTTTACAGTTGCGTGACCACTTGGTCTGTAAGCGATACACCGAGCCCTAAATATGGCTGACTAGCTATGATATTATTATATTGCATTGTGATGTGTTGGATCAGATGAGTATATCTTCGAGCATTCTTTGGCCTCTAGATTACTATGCTTTTCAGTTCAGTTTATCTATTGCCTTACATACTCGGTTCATTATTTCGTACTGATGTCCCTTTTGCCGGGGGCGCTGTGTTGACACCTAATTTTTTATCTCCCATAATTTATTTTAATTAATCGGAATCCTTGGATACCAAATAGAGTGAAATATGTATTTTTAGAAGTCAAAATGATTTTATAAAATTATTCAGATAATATTTTACCATTCTTATTTGGTAAAAATAATTCCTATAATATTATAAATCATTTAGAATTAATTTACACATTTTTACAACAAAGATGGAATTTTCTAAAATTAAATAAAAGAAAAATAATTTATAACAATTATCTACTTAATTTTCTAAATTGTTAGAATGTCATCTAGCAAGTATTTTACTCTGTTTAATTCAAGGAGTCTGATTAATTGAATGAATTAATCATTTTTACCTCTCAATTCTTATTTGTTCAATTTATTAGAATTTTATCATAATTAATTGAGTATTTAATTGTGATTAATTCTATAAATTGCCCACTAAATGCCTATAATCAATTAATAGTCCAATTATGGCCCAATTGAAAATCAATTTCCATAATTGAGGTCATTATTGCAAAATTAGCCTTAAATTGTTATTTAGTCTAATTGTGACCTCATGTGAGAAGGCCAAATTCATTGGTTTGATTAATTAAGGTCATTTTTGCAAATGTTACCATGAGACGGCTAATTGGACCAAAAAGGCCATAATTGAAATAGCATGGTATTAAGATCAAGTCAATTGAAGGTCATATTTGCAAAAGCTAAGCTTTATTTATTTAATTAGTCTTTCTTAGTTATAATTAGACGATTTAAATTAAGTGATCTTTTCTTAATTACGGTCATTTATTTAAATACATGTTAAATCCTCACATATATACACGTATATACGTGTGTATACAAGTATAGATACATGTATATGAGGCCTCAACTCTTTTATTTCAGCTCTGGACAGATCCTAGCCCAACAAGGGGCATGACCCGGCCCAATTGTGTGTTAAAGGGGTAACACCCCTATACTCCTCAATATTTTCATGCCAAACACACCTCAGCAACCCTTACCCCTTTCCCTTCTCGCGAAACCCTCGCCGCTAGGGCTTTTCCCTTCTCTATCCTCATCACGTTGCCGGAAATGGCAAGATCAAAGGGCCCACGTTATGTATGTTGCTTTTGTGTGTTTGAAAATGGTAAGAGCATTAAATGCTATGCCATTCCTCAACTAAATCCATCGAAGTCCAACCCAAATCCTTAATGGTTTTTATTTGCATATGTTTGAATATCGATTTTTCATTGTTTCATAAGGAGCCTCTCGGATTGACTTCAATTGGGTCAAATCTGATCATTAATTTGTTTTTGTATTTGTTTCCTGGCCATTGGATGCAGTTTTAGAGAAGCAAATCTCAGATTTGCTATACTCCCACATCGCCTATGAGCTAGGGTTTGAGAATTTGGGGGTTCTATATAAAGAAACCCCATTCTCCTCATTTTCAACAGCTTTGAGCATATTGAATACTCACTATGCTAATAAAAAAAAAACCGAATACCTAGGGTTTCTAGCATATTTTGCCTGAGACGTTTAATTTTCGGTTAAGTTCAAATTTTAAATGTTTTATTTTGTTTTTTATGTGGGTTATCTATGGTATTGAGAATTTGGGATTGAAGCTTGAAGTCTTCCAAGTCCTAATCTCTTTACGGCTGTGCCAGAGAAAGGTAATTCACCCTTTCCCTTTTATTTTCTGCATTTCTTTTTGTTTCTTCGAGTTATTATGTTTCTTTTGTAATTTAAAGCATGTTGATTAGTTGAAGTAGCTTAGTTTAAGTAGAAGTATTGGTTAGATTTGATTAGTTTTGTATGATTAGTTGAGTATGCCTCTCCTATGCTAATTCAATAGTCAAGTATTTTTGTATATGCCGGTTTAAGTTATTATGTAAGCATGATTTAATTGTTATCAGTTTTAAACCTTGTTAAGTACATGTTTTGCCTAACCTCCATCTGCTACCTCCTTAAGTATATGATAAAATCATGTTTATGATCCTGTTAGTCCATTTATAATAAAGCTTGTATCCTGTTTATGTGAGATAATGATACTGTAGAGGGATAAGTGTTAAGGTTAAGTTTCAAATCTGTTTGGTACCATGATCAGTATACTCAACTCTTTGTCTGGTTTTAACTAGCATGTGAATTGATTTTGACTGCTTGAGATATGTCTGTACCTGTTGTTGACACCTAATTTTCACCTCATAAGACGCATATTTTAATTTTTCAAATTTTTCGAGTCAAAGACGGAGTAAGGATACTTCCCTTCAATTTTAAAATTTCAAAAATCCCGATAATTGCGAAAATGACGTTTAATTTTTATTTCCTGAAAAATTGACGAATATAAGAAATGCTAATTATTTACTTTCATCCCGCTTCGTCTAGTTCGGGAAAATTATTAATTTAAACAACGTATTAATTATGGCTCATTTTAATTGCATGTTTCACATTTTAAATATTACTCGGAAATATATCAATATTGGGTTTGTCTTAAAGCTAATATTTTAATTTTGCGAGTTTTAAATTTTAATTTGCCTAAATAATTATTTTACTTAATGATATAAGTGTTATAATATATAGTCTATAATTATTAAAATAGGAGGGTGGGGGGGGTGGGGTGGCTGTTTGTTAAGTTTTAAACTTAAGTGCTCAAAAGTTTTTTTTTTAAAGGGGGTGAGAAGTTTGTAAAATAAACTTCTCACCCCCCCCCCCCCACTTCATTTTCCAACACCCGACTCCTCTTTTCTCATTTTCAGGCAATAGATGCGACTCTAGGGTTTTGTATACGCCTGTGATTCATGGCAATTTTTGGCTTGTTTTCGCTAATTGTTTGGGGATTTTTGATCTTAACCATGTGCTTTCATGGTTTCTAGGTTCAGTTCCCTTCGAATTTCATTTTTGCTACCTAAATTAATCCTTAAACTAGGATGTTACTCGGGTTTTGATTGGGTTAAGGTTGCCATGGGCAGTGCCACGAGCCTTTAGCCATCTTGTGCACCTTAGCACCACTAAATCAAAACCTAGGGGAAATTTCCTAGCAATTCCCTAATTTGAGGTACATAAATTGGGGATTTTATCCCATTGTACTACCTAGTACAATTATACCGTTGGAATATAGGCTGTCTTGTACTATTTTGATTTTTTAGATTTTTATTTGATTATTGGATAGATTTTAGGGTACAAATTGTTTGGATTTTGTTGTCCTATGTGGAGAATTTCGAATTATCTGTTATAGGGTACAATTTTAAGATTTTTGGGGGGAACACTTAGGGTGAGGTGTCCATTTTATCCTAGGATTCCCTAATTTGGAAAAGTCTATAAATAGCAAGTTTAGGAGTTGGAAGAAGGGACCTTTTTTGAAAATTTAAAAGCAACAACAGCAACAACATACCCAATGAAATCCCACAATGTGGGGTCTGGGGAGGGTAAAGTGTATGCAGACCTTACCTCTATCTCGAAAGATAGGGAGGCTATTTCTGGAAGACCCTCGGCTCAAGAGAAAACACGACGAGAAAAGGTCAGATAAGCATAAGCAGTTCAAAGCAAAATGAAAATGAAACTAAAGAAAGCGAAAAAATCATGATAGAACAGTCTGAGAAAAGGAAGCAGTAGCTACCACAGATAAATAAGATAATTGAAGTTCAGGCAACAACATATAGTAGCAAGAATCAAAGGACAATAGACTATAGATCAAAACTGCGACTACCTACTAGCCTTGTACCCTAATGGGTCCTCCATAACTTTCTATCTATGGTGATGTCCTCGGTGAGCTGGAAATGCGCCATGTCCTGTCTAAGAACCTCTCTCCAATACTTCTTCTGCCTACTTCTAACTCTTCTGAAATAATCCATAGCTAACCTCTCACACCTCCGCACTGGGGCATCTGTGTCTCTCCTTCTCACATGCCCAAACCACCTCAATCCCGCTTCCCGCATCTTGTCCTCCACTGATGCCACTCCCACCTTATCTCGGATCTCTTCATTCCTAATCCTACCTCGCTTGGTGTGCCCACATATCCATCTCAACATTCTCATACTATAAATATCTATTCAATATATATGGATATACAAGAAGTAAAATATAAAGAAAGGTGATTTTTGTGGATAAAAAGGGTTTAGCGGTTTGAAGTTTGAAGATCCAATCCTATTTTGGTCTTTAGGTGGCCACAATAAGAGGTAAATCCTATTCCAATCCTTGTTTCTATTTTCATGATTATGCTTTGTTTAAGCTTGTTTACTATTTGAAATGCCATAAATGTTTAGACTGGTACTCAATAATGTTATTTCTGTGCTTGCTTTATTATTCAAAGTTATAAAATGAGCTAAGTGTTAGATTATGTTATACTAAATGGACAATATAACTTACTAGTTTAAAAAATAGGAAGAAATAACTGAAAATAGGGGGTCAGAGGTTTTTAAGTTTGGTTTAAGGGTAGCTGGTTAGATGATTAGGACAAGAAGTTTAGTTGGCTATAATATATATTTGAAATTTTAATCTCATGCTTTTTAGCTTTGTGTGTTTGAAACTGTGGTGGTTTTTGAGACTGTTTTGATAGGATAGGAGTACTTAGCTATGATTTTGGGTACGATATAGTTGTTCTGAAATCTGGAAATAACTCCTATGGTTTATTTCAGATTCTAGATTCTATTTTTCTCCCACGTAGTTGAATATGATTTCTGTTAATTGCTTAAGTTCATTTTAGAATAGTATATTTGCTTGATATGTTGAAAATTGTCTTAAGTTAGTAAGTTTTACATTAAAATGATTCATGGAGTTATTTGTAAGTTTGGAATAAGGTTTCATGAAAGCTAAATATCTTGAGTTTGCTTTTGGTTGGATGATTATGTCCGTCACTCCCTTTACTGTCTAAACTACTAAAATATGATACATATCTAGGCTAAGTGTTTAATAACTTGATTTGTGATTAATACATCTCTAGTTTTGTGAAAAAAAAATGACTTCAAAGATTTTAAGTCACTACTAAAATTTAGTTTGTGAACCCGAAACTCTGAAAATCTGTTTATGTGTTCATTTTTATTTAGAACTGAAAGCTGAATGGCCTTTATGACTTATTAGCCTATCCAAGTAGTTTAATAAGTTTGAAAACTGATTTGGAATGTAGTTTGTGAGATTTTGAAATCATAAAGTTGTTTATGTGAGGTTAGTTAATAAATTGGAACCTACTTCTGTGTCAAAACTACTTCTATGTGAGTTTTGCTAAATGTTGCAATGCAACTTAGAATAAGCTGTTGAATTTGAAATATTGAATCACTATTTTCTCCTATTTGTCCCTACTTGAAACTGCTTAGAACCTGTAGAACTGTCTCACTTAGTTAACTTAGGAGGATATCTTGTGAGTTTTGGAATAGCTTGAGTCTAAAAAATGCATTTTTGAAACCTCAAAGATCTGAACATTGCTTGGATGATATTTGACACTAGTCTAGGTTTGGACTGTAGGAGTAACCTTGCTTATTTTCATCCCTGAATCTCTTAAAATCAGCTGAACTTGAACCAAAAACTTTGTCTATGACTGAGTTTGTGGAACTCGCATTTTAGCTTTAAAATAAAAAGGTGTTTTGAGAACCTTGTCAATTCTGTGGAGTCTTCTTTAGGCTAAGTAGATCATGTCCTATTTTAACAATAATTTGGCATAAAACCTGCTTTTTTTACTATGTTTGAATACTAGTTCTTGTGGCCTATTTTGGATTTAAGACTGTTTGATTCTCTGCTTAGTCTTGGACTGAATTTGGAGATGTTAATGTATCTCTTACTTCTCATCACCCCTGGGAGTTTTGATCACCTATCATATTGAATATTGAATTCTAAAACTGGATAAATAGGTAATGGAAGCATTTGGGAGAGCTTTGTGATCTAATTAATCCATTTAGTCGGCTTGTTTGATCCTTTGCCTAGATTAATCCCTTATAAGGTGCAAGAACTTAGCTTTGGGACTTGTGTTTAGTAACTAAAATCATTTGGTATGACACTTAGCTTCAAAAGAACCTAAGACTTAAAAAAAGAATTCTGTGAAAATCCTGTTTATCTTGCTTGCTAAGTTACTCCGACTTGAAGTTTGAATGTTATTCATGTTTGATTTGCTATGTGTTCTTACTTAACTTGGATGCTTAAAAATTGATTTGAAAAGTTATAGTATAGGAAGATATATTGGACCTATGTTTTGCTTGAAACTGGCTTTAAATCTTGAGAATGGAGTTGGCTTACTTGTTTACTCACCTATTTGCAACCCCTAAGTTATTCGGGTTTAACATTTGAAGTTTCAATCCTATCTATCATTGAAAATATGGTTGAGGATGTATTAGTGTAGATACTGCTAGCCTATTTTGATTCTTTGGCTGATGTTCTGATCATTTGACACTATGAATTTAAAAAGAAGAAGAACTGGAAGTAATCTTGCTATATTTGTTTATTTGCTACCTTGTCTTTTCCTTCCCCTTCCTAAGTGATCTTAAGGCTTACTTTCATGCTCTATGTGTGACAAACTTTTATTGAAAAATCCTTAAGAATTTTGTTTAACTTGGAATATTGATGAGTTAAGAAAAGATAAAAATGAAGTGGCGAGTTCTATAATTATAAGTTGCTTATGCATTTATCCTTTTCCCCTTTTCTATTACTGGATGATTCTGCTTATACATTCCTGTTTCCTAGATGCCATTTAAGACCTAGGATGAGTGTCATGAAACCTATAATCTCCCTTTACTTGATCATGCAACTCAGACTTGAGTATTTTGCTATGAAATCTTTTTGTTATGACCATATGTGACCTCTACTTGTGCCTTAGTTCATTTGAGTAGTCCTAGAGATAAGTTTGAGACTAAGACACGACTTAAAACCTTTGCAAGTGTCCTATATGATCTACTACATGTTGGAATACCATGTGATTTACTAGACCATCTCTGTAGCTTATTGTGAGTTCTTATATTAAGCCTTTGAACTATTTGTGCATTCTGGGAGTTAACTTATGGCTAAATCATCATTTGAGACTCTCCTTTGTGACATATTATAATTTGGCATGGCCAAAGATAACTTTTGAAACTTGTTAAGTTCAAACTTGGAAAAATTCAAAGTTTGGGGCTTTGTTAAGCCTCAAAACTGGCATTGTTTTGTCATTTTTATTTTACAATAGATTAATATTGATTGAAAGTGGCAGACCACACCTAGAATACCATGTCTATGCATTTGCTCACCTTAAAAGATAGAATTTGGCTCAACATGTAGGAAGTTTAGAAACACTTGCTTGAATCTGTTTGATCTTTTACCCTACACTACTGATTAGCTAGCTATTCTAAAATCAAAATCAATATGACTTCTGTGTCCTAGCTACCGTGCACAGTTCTATTCTTGTTTGTATTCCTTGTTATCCTGTCATTTCTATATTACTTTCACTTTGAGTTTGTTGATAGTTTACTTCAAATTTGGATAATACAAAACCTCAAGGAGTTTGTTTGGTCTTTGTTGGTAGTTAAATGTTTGATATGGGCTTGAAAGTGAACTGTTTGGAACCCTTTAAAATTCTTAACTGATTGTTTGTGGATACTGGTCTTAAGACCTATTTGTGATGTTAAAAGTTAACTAGCAGCCTAAGATTTTGGCCTAGCTATGTATACCGTTATAGGAGTTGAATTGACTAAGTATGAGAGGGTGTATATCAGGTATATGGAGGGTATGCAATTGTGTTTTGCTCTCCCTTAGATGACTATCATGTATGTTCAGTTTTGACACTTAGAAAAATTCATGCCTATTTAAATAGCTGGGCCAGTTGGGCCTGTTCACTATTTCAGCCGACATATGTTTTAAAGAAATGTCTCTTTTGCATAATTATCCTCCTCCCCATTTGTTTAATAGTTATGGGCCTAGCCCAATTCTATTGTAATTTAAATTTTTGGCCTTGCAATTTAATTTATGTCCTTGAGTTAAAAACTAATTCAATGTATGCCCATGTTTACTGTAAACCCCTATACGTTGGTAGGTCCAACGAGGCCCACTAACTTTCCTAGATGGAATCGACCTCAACCATGGATGGACTGAGCATTTGGAGCATAACTTGGAGCGGATAAATTTTATATGCATTTATTCGGTTGGGCTTGGTAGGCCCAACTTCCTACCTCCTATTATTTACTTGACGAAAATTGATGAAATGTGCTTTATTGGAACCTTTAAAAAATTGTCACGTATTTAGAGATGCCAAAAAACCATTTTAAAAAAATTGTAAAAACTGATTTTGACGAGTATTAGCATACAAAAACGTTTTGGACTAAAACTGTCGTTTATGAATGGACATTTCTCTAAGTACAAATCATAATTTTGGACAAAATTGACTTGATAAATTTTATGGACTTAAAGACAAAAAAATGATTATGGACCGTGCATATGGACATTTTGGTCAAAAATTGGACTTAGACTATTTTTTGGATTAACTTGGACTAAAAGGATAAAAATCTAAAAACATAAAATATGGATAATAATAGTATGCCAAAAAATGATTTTATAAAAATTAAAACTAAAAAATCTTTTTCTAAACTCGGGTGGGCTTACGCAGTGTTCTACTTAGGTTAACGCCTTCGGGTTTTAACCTAGGTGTTCTAGTCCGAAACCCAAAACGCCCAATTTTGGGTAAAATTCTACCATTTTTATTTCTTGAAAAATGAGTATTTTTCCATAAATGAGCAACCTTCATTTGCGGAAATATAAAACAAAAGCAGTTTTTATCAAAAATAATTTATACCTACAAGGCATACTATTAGAACCCGTAGGTCAACCGTATTTTACGGATCCTTAATACCGGTATGCCTAACACCTTCCCCAGGGGATCACCAAAACCCTTACCCATACTTCAGTATAGATTGGTTTCTTTGAAAATTTAACTGTTTTAAATGAACCCTTTCGAACTGGTTTTCCTAACTTACCTATAAGTTAGGTGGCGACTCTAAAACGATGTCCATTTAGAGCACCGTCCACGTAGAAGTTTATTTTTTTCTTTTTCCCTGTTCGATTGACAACCCTACTTTCCCGGGACACTTTCCTTTTTAAATGAGGCAAGTGCAAATACAAATCGGAAAAAATATGACCCACTACACCTGTTCATGTTAAATCTAGATTCATTTGTGACCATGTGCTTGATATACTAGAATAGTTCTCTCCGTAGTGTATTGCCTGAGTCAAGTGTTGTTCTCAAACTGTGTTGTTAGTGGTGAAATGTAACCCTCATGCCTACTGAACTTAAAACTGTATCCTAGAAAGTTGGAAATGACATTTATTTGATTGAATAAAGGAACCAGACCATTTGTATGCTCCTTTAATGAACTCTGTTTTAAAAAAGATGAGGCCCATACCATTTGGTTTGTTGTTGGTAGTGTCAAAGGTCTCAGATTGTGCCTTAAGGGGGGTATTAAAAGGACTTTGAATATAACCTCAGCATCTGTGAACCTGTACTAATGCTCTATTGAGTCTTGCAATATTGTCTTGAAGTCTATTGTTGATAGAAACCTGCAGCTGTGTGCTGTGAGGTTCTGTATAGACTCTGTGTACATGTTCCATCATCTGAGACCTTAAAATGTTTGCTTGCTTTTGTTTATAATAGTAAAATTAGGTAATATATATATATATATATATATATATATATATATATATATTGTTTGAACATTGAGGAGTCTAGAAATTGAGAGGTGTCACTTATAATGTGGATAAATATGAATGTGACTTACCCAGGACTAAAGGGGATAGGAAGGAGAACTATGAGTTTCTACCTAACTCTGTTCAAATTCCCTCACTAAGTTGCTGGGGTTCCTTTGTATAAATCCTTTGTAGAAAACATGCATATCATACATATTAAACCTGTATTTGTTTTGCTATTATTTGAATCTTATTTGCTGAATGCTTATATGGAGTCTCTTTAGTGTTAAAACTTGGTTGTAGTCCGTTTTCTTATTCTATTATGTACTTGTATGATGGGTTCTGTATGGTATAACTAAGGAATACACTCCATATACAGAATATATTCGATCTCATATACACTTCAGTGTATGTGACTTGATATATCTGATGTATATATAGTGTGTCATTTTTATTATGGATTGTTGTTAAGTTTGTTCTTGTTAAAAAGTTTCGGGTTTTCCCCTCTTTTCCTGTATTGGGCTTCCGTTTGTGCACTAGACTTGATTTGCATCATGTCCAATTTGCCCATTTCACTTAATAAATTACTTGGACTTTGAACCTATTTGTCTTGTTTGATCCAAGGCTTAACTTTCCCATTTGTTTTATATGCTGGCCTGGTTTTCTTATGTGAACTTTGTTTAATTATAAGTTGTTTATGTTATTAAGCACCTAGATTAGTTAATAATCCTTACCTTTTTTTGCTTATGTGATTCTAAATCGGGCCACTTGGGCCATACCTTCGCATAAACCTGTTGGGCCTGAAGCCCAACTAGTTTGTTTCATCGAGTCCGTGAAAAATGAAAGAATAAGGGAAGCAAATATATTGAAGGCCCAACCATGGGTGAAAATGGTGAAGGCCCAGTTATGGGTAAAAATAGCCAACTGGTGCCTTAGGTAGGCCCGCCAACCTAAACTTTCCTTTTATATTCATTATTTGTGCAAAAAATGTATTTGTAAAACTCTTATGAATTATTGGAACCCTCATGGATGTAGAACCTAGGAAAACGCCTAGTTATTTTAGGAATGTCGACCCAAAAATGATTTTCTTAAGTGTGGCTAACTCTTTTCAAATCTGGTATAAAAAAAAATAAGAATTTTCATTTGGTTTTAATCCTAAAATTGGTGCTAATATTGTCGGTTTATAAGATGTTAAAAATGGAGTTTGTTCAAAGTTTAAAAACTGAACCAATGTTTCAGAAAGGTTTAGAATGACTGGGTACTTCAAAACTGTTTATGCTAAACTGCTAGGTGTAAATTTGCCACCAAAAAGTAATAAGTCATTTTCTGAAAACTGATTTGGAACAAGCCTTGCATCTTTTGCTCAAAAACTAAAGGATTTCTTTGAATTTGGAACTGATTCGGACCAAAACCAGAAATGAAAATTGATTATGGACTTGTGAAAATCCTGGAATTAAAACCGTTTTGGGCCTAAGGCCCAGTGCCTGTTTGGACTGAAAGACGAGAGATTACGTTATTTGGACCAAAGTTCTGAGACTAAGTTGGATACTGGACTTGGAAACAGACTGATCTATATGAGCTTCAATGAGACAAGAATTGGCTTAAAAAATAAACACTTGTATTTCCTATTTACATATGTATAAAAACGGAGATATACTCCATACTTTTATAAATACGTATAATAAAACCCGTAAGAACTAAACTTATTTTATTAGGACTAGAATAGTAGTGACTCTACTTGGGAGAAATCTCGGGTGTGTCCTAGCTCGGAAATAAAGTGAGTTGAACACTTACGCGAATTTTTAAACCAAAACCCCCTTTTATAAGGGGACTTTTTGCCAAAATTTTCTTAAAGTTATGATATGAAAAGAATTACATTTTTGCAAAAATTTAAACAATTCTTAAGGAAATAAATACATTAATCACATATTGAAGCTCATAGGTCAACCGTATTCTACGGATCTTTAATACTAGGGTGCGTAAAACCTTCCCTAGGTGATTACCAGAACCCTTACCTCGAACTTTGGTACCAAAAGATTTCTCTCTTGCTTGAAAAATCTTTTACCCGATTTTCCTGGTTTTCTTTTAATGAATTAGGGGGCGACTCTAAAAATACTAAAATCCAATTAGAGCACCAACAACCTCGTAGTAGCTTTTATGCCTTTAACCCCAGTAAAAGTAAACCCTAACAGATGGCGACTCTGCTAGGGATTTCCTAGGTTCTAACCATAAGGGTTTCAATATAATGTGATTTTAACTGCATTTATTTGTTTATGTGTTTAATTTTCGTAATTATAACTGTCATTCATTTCATATCATAAACTTCGCCTCTCCTGGCAAAAAGCATGATTTCAAAGGGGACACGCAGGATCGCGGTCTAGCCTTCACTTAAAAACCCAAAAAACCCTTTTGTTGGAACACGTTGAATGTTAAGTTGGTGTACGGTCACCCAACGGCCGACAACGGTTCACCCCGAGTAGTTTGCTCGGGTCCAAGATCAATTCGAAAAAATCCACTCTTGCATATGCCTAGGTTAGAGCTAAACCAAATCCAAATATGAAGTAGACTAGGTGGTTTGGATATTTTGGACGTATCCAAACCCGATAGGAAGACTACCCCGTGTCAAGTATGGTCTGTGGCTAAAAAAATACCACATCGCATATTATGTGCTATTTGGAAACATATAATGTGCCTATGAATGGAACCATTGCCGTGTGTGTGTGTGGGGGGGGGGGGGGGGGGGGAGGAATTAACCTTGACTTCTGTTTTGTAGATGTTGATGAACTTAAATTTTGACATGGTTCTGACTACACCTGAGTTGCTGCGTATTTGGTGGGGACAAATGTCTGAAGGATAAAAAAGGGATTTCATGTCATTTAGGAAATTTGACATCCATCATGACTATGACGGGTTGCAAGGAATTAATAGAAGTAATCATCGGGTTTTGGGACTGAGATAGGATGGTTTTTCAATTTGAGGACGACATCGAGATGACACCTACCTTAGAGGAGTTCCGGGATGTGTTGACTAGCGTAGGCTTGGGATTGAAAAGAAGAAAGAAACCCTACCAAAATGCCTTAATCCTTGAAAGAAACCCGACCAAAATGCTTTAATCCTAGAAAACCCCACCCACTCCCAAATTTGCAAAATGTTTTACTTGAACTACGCTTATTGGGCCCATGGCCCCACCATACCCTTTAAAGAGTTATACAAAAGGTTTGGAATCCCAAATGAATTTGTAGAGCATCTTGGGGAATTCAAGACTTATGTCGAATGGGCAGCCACCAGACCTTTAGTTTTCGCCATTTGCTTTCTTGAAACCGTGGTTTTTCCGAATGATTGATCCTTAGCCATAGAAACCTGAGTCATTTCGGTCACCCATGCCATCTTCTATGGCATAACCCAACAATAAGAAACTAAATACTTTGACCTAACCCTAATCATCCTAGCCGATTTGTACTGAGCCTTGAGCCTCTGCCGAAACCATTGCAAATACTTCCAAGGTTGTAACTTACTCCTACAATGGTGGATCCTTAAGCACATGATCAAAGTTACGGGTGAACAACACTTAAGTAAGCCAGCCGAAAGGGATGGCCTTCTGGATTTTTGCCCAAACTTCAGGGAACAAAACAGACAAAGTTCGACATTCACCTTTTCCAGGTTGAAGGAAGAGAGCGTTCAATGGATTTTCCACGACTTCATGTCTGATAAAGTTGTGGTTAAGGGTAGAAAGTGCCCATTCTTACAGCTTATGAGGATCCGAGGGATTCTCCCTTATGCACCTGTTAGGGTCTTGAGACAATTTGGGAGGATCCAAGTCGTACTTCAGGTCGGAGGCATGGGAGATTTTATCGTTGATTATGACATTGATAGACCGTCGAGGGATTTGGATTGTGTACGAGAATGGAAGGGTCGCATGATTTGGGGTCCCGATACCTTAGCCAAATATAGGTTCTGTCCGAGTTTTGTTGTAGAGTATAAAGATTGGTTAAGGGCTGTCTTACAAGGTACACTTCCTCCCAGACCTATTCTCTACAGTTGTGTGCAAGATAAGGATTCACAAGCCAAGATTTGAGCCCGTTTGGTTCAGAGAAGAGCTGACGACAGAGACGCCAAGTATTTAGAGAAGATTGAGCATGACAAAGCCATTATAGAGAGTCTAAGACACGAGTTGGCGCTTACTAATGATTGTTTGGTTGAGCTCGATGATCGGATGAAGAAGACTTTAGATGATGTTGCTCCATTGACTTTCATACAGAAGGGATTTCTGACGGAATCCACTTTGACATCGGCCTATCTTTATATCCATACTACCCTCCGAAAGGCGAAGAAGGCCTAGATCGACTGATATCAGGCTTCATCATCCACCACCAGAGGATGCTTTTGCTGATTTACTTTATACACTGTCTTTACTTTATCTTTTGTACCCCTTCGGGGAAGAATATTATTGTTAATGATTATGGGGCAATGGGTTGATTCAAATGGCACATTTATGTTTCTGACGATTAGTATGTTTCGGAACGCGAGTAGTATAATTTTATAAACTACGTTGTGTGACTTACTTGCTTCCATATGTTTCGCTTAAATGCTTAATTGATCTCAAGTACCGTCCACTCCCCAAAAGAAAAACAATGAACAAAAAATACCCACACTAAGTTTAAAAACCTTATTAGAATCTGAAGATGGACACCAAGAACGCACCAGAGCTAGAAGTTATGAGGAAGAATGAGGTCTCACTTCGCCAAAATATTCAGGACCTCGAAAAGCAAATCCGAGCAGTCAAGGCCAGGATCAAAGAGGCTGATGAGTTAATGGATTCGGCGGAAAGTCCGCCCAAAGAACCAATTGAAACTCAAGGAGAGAATGTCCTGGACAAGGGAAAAGAAATCCTTCCCGAATACATCCTAATAATGGAGGAGTCTGAGGAGGAACAAATGGAATCGGACCCACAAGAGCCCACCTGACCATCAAGGGAGGCTGCCTCCGCTGTGCCATTAAGCCCAAAAAGGGAAGGAACTTCTGTTGCGCCATCAAGTCCCAGGGAGAACCTGAGGAATGAATAAAGTATGTCCGACCAGCCTCGCCCGAATGGTGGGCTATTGCGCTTAAGGCGTTGGATTGTCCCTACCGTATCTCGCCTAAGCATGTAAAGAGCGAGAAGATGATGATCAAGTTTCGAAGAAAAGGGATAGTCAGTATAGGCTTCGACAGGTTGCCACCGTGTTTCTCCTGTCTTCGCACACAAGAGATGCCCTTATCACTGGGATCAGGCAGGGCACACCATCAACCAATATTTGGCCTTCAAGATAAGGCTCATCGAGCTGATAGATAAGAAAAGCATCACTAAGATGTAGGGCCCACAATCACTTTTGGTCCATGACAATATCTCCCCAACCGAAGGGATTACGCTGAACACTCATATTTGGCGTTATGACTTTACGGTATTTAAGGACTCTTACGCCAGCATCTTCCAGAAGTTGGTCAACATCCGGAAGATTAGCCCCATCAGAACCAGAAGGGCTCAAATTGAAGGAGTTGGTCGCCGCAAAATGTGTCTATACCATTCTGGAGCTTTGGGGCACGACATAGAAGAGTGCGACGCATTCAAGATTGAGGTGGAGAATTTGGTCCACAAAGGCGCCATTTGGTTGGTGCTCCCGCCTCAATATTAAAAGTTGGGGCCTTTAGGGCCGGAAAAGGGTTGAACGCACAAACAACCTGTTTTGACCTCAAAAGAAAGGTCACCTTTTGGGTAGTTTTAGGGGATCCAATTTTTTTTACTTAATACAATTTGTTCCCCCCATTTTATGTAAATGGAACTGCGTCGACCTGATGTCCCGAGGAGGGATATGCAGGAAGCCCCTATCGGGCTTGGTCACAGGTAGGTTTTAAGGTAGGGAGTCTTATCTTATGTAAACTGAACTACGGAAGGACCTTATTTTTCGCGGAGAGATACATAGGCAGTCTACGTAAGACTCAGTCCTTATATATTATAAATATTATATTTCCCTCACTTAACAAAGCCCAAGTACATAAGACCCGGTATAAGAGATCAATTGAGCATTTAAATCAAACATATGATTGTTTATGTGCTAAGTGTTTTTAACTGCCATCTATGCGTGATATCTTCATTATATTTCTATTACCTAACAAACTGACTCTGTTTGCCTTAGAGTTATTCTTTTCTTATAAAAAGAGAGGTTGATTCATGTTCACACTGGCATAGTTCGCAAGATTTAAAGCTGCAATAGCATCCTTATCCCAACAAGACAAAGGCAAAGCAAAAATGATTGGTACTTTCGAGCATGAAACTACTTCTACTGACATTGCTCTCCGAGAATCGCCTCTGCGCGAACTTCCTGAGTCATCACCTACTGAAGATATTATGAAAATGATGTTTGAGAAAATCGCACATCTTCAAGAGGAAGTGGCACGAAACAAAGCTGCTAATGCTACCCGAGTGACCCCTGCTGAAGAAAGAAGGCCTCCACCGTTCTTCCCATCTCTAAATTCGCAACTACTCGACCACTTTCCTACCCAGTCCACTGTGACCACCATACCCTTTACCCAAATCGACGAGCACATTGATGCCTCGCATCACACTCCACTGCCACTTAACACTACCCAAATTCCCATAACCGCTCACACTCCACTGTTTTGGCTGAGTTGGAAGAGTGAAAAGAGGCTCTTAAATCCATTCTTGGCATTTGGCTGCGCATACAAAAGGTAATTCTTAATTTATTTATTGCTTTAATCTTTAAATTTCTATTTTAGTTATAATTTTTAGTTTATTTCTGTTAGTTTTGTATTAGTTAGGTAGTTTTTTCTTGTAAATTCTGCTTATTTGTGAAGTTTGGGCGGTTTAGGAGATAGAAATGTAGTCATTTGAGTAGTTCATGTGATTTGCTTGATGTTAAGTGATAGTAGTAGCTCATTATATCATGTTAAATGCTGGTTTGAGGATTGTAATGGTAGACTGAGGGTAGATAACCCTTTTGGATCTAGTTTTGCCTCTGAGATGTGATGTTATATGTTATTAGTCTCAGTTTTGCTTCAACCTCTTACATGATGGAGCTATGTGTTTTGTTTTGCATCTATTTGGCGATCATGCTACCACATGAATAAAGTAATTAGTCTTGGTATTTGCGAATCATCCCTGTATACTTACTCATCTTTGTGTCAATTCTTCTTGTTGATTGTGTCTGAATTCTGAGTGTTTCTTTTCTTCAAAATGCCTGGAAAAACTGCCTATGTAGTGGAGTCTCCTATGACTAGTAGATGAATGCAGTATGATGGTGATCAACTTGCCTAAATAGCATGCTTTCATGTAGCACTTTAGTATCAATGATTTGTGTGATTTTCGGCTGTTGTTCCTACCTTAGTTCTGAATACCCTCTCTCTTAAAACTATGAATAAATGTTTTTTTAAAACCTCTGAATATGTTGTGGTCTTGGCATGAAACCATTCCTGGATCATTTGTGTAGTTGTCAAGGCTTAAAATTAAAAAGGGAAAATAACTGTTTTCGTCCCTGTGTTGTTGTTTTATTATGGTTTTGGTCCCTGTGATATTTCACTTCCCCCATTTAACCTTTAATTAATTAAAGTGATTGATTTTAGTCCTTCTACTAACAGTGGTTACCAACTTAAATAGATACATCACTGCTGTCAAGGGCAATTATGGTATTACAAATAATACTATTTTTATATTATACTAATAATAAAATCTCTTGTCATTTATGTAGAACCATCAGGAATCACGTGGCACATTTGACAATGAAATACTACTTTACTTTCCTATCTCAACAGACAACAATGGAGTTGTCCTTCTCTCTCCTCTCTTTGATAAGCTTTCGGTCTGTCCTCAAATGGCGGAACTCAACCAAATTCGATGAAATTTCAAGAGGAAATTCATGGTGCGAATCATACCAGAGTGATTTTAGTTCAAATCATGTCAAATTTCGAGTTCCCTTCTCCATTGTTTCAGTTAGAGCTAGAAGTATACAGTTTTTTCCATCCTCTTCGATCTTTTTCTACAGGCTTTGGTCAAGCTGTTTTTCTGGGATTCTATTTTTTGTCTGATTTTTTGATTAAGCTCTATGATTAGTGTTTTATCTAATTTGGATATCTGAAGGTTTTTCTTACAACTAATATGTGCATGGTAGCTCAAGCTTAGTAGGTGATGGGTTTGGCGGTGAAGAATGTGTTTGTTGGTAGTGTTTCGCCTAAATTTATATTTATCGTTTTCAAAAATTGCAACGACTCTCCCTTCTATGATCTTACTAGATATTTTTGGACCCAATAAGCGACCCATTTCAGGGAGCGAAAAAATTGAGCTTTGAAATTTCAGGGTAGAAATTCTATGTTAAATTTTCAAACATGCTATTTGAATATGGGTCACTGACCATTTCTTTTTAATTAGTGATATTTTCTTTATATATTTTATACCTTTCTTGGCTATAGTTTCTCATATTGGGATTAGAATACATCTACTTAATTTGGATCCATTGATAAGTCATAATCTTGTGGGCTTGCTGATTTCTTGATTGTCACTAGAAGTGTATAAACTGATATGGATACTTGTTGTATGACTTTGGAATCTATTGCCCACTTGGTGAGGGTGAGTACTGGTGGCTTTAACAATAGAAAAGTTTAAAACTTGAGATTAAGGAGAGCAAAAACAAGCTTGGGGTTCTTTCTCTGTTATTACTACAGAAATGACAAAGATACTCAGGTAAAAATCAATTATTTTTCTTCTTTACATACTCAGTACAATGTTCGTACTGACGTCCGTTTTCTTTGGACGTTGTGTTCATGCCCGCAGGTAGACAGGGAGGTGATCCAGACTCGTAGGTGCTATTAGCTGACATGAGAGCACTCCTTTTTTCCGGAGGTGTCATTGACTTATTCTTTCGTGTATATACATGTATTTTGGGCACGACAGGGTCCTGTCCCGTCCCTATGTCTAGCACTCTAGTAGAGGCTCGTAGATACGTATGTGTGGGTAGTATAGTCTCACGATTTCCTCATTGTATATATATATATTATTTTGATAGCCGGAAGGCTCGTGTATATAAAGGTAAATATGCTTTAAAATGGAAATGGTTTTCCTATGATTTTGAGTATAAGAATAATGAATGAAAGCAGGATGACTACGATGGGTAATAGTATGAGCGGTGCTCAGTGGTTGGCCCCGGGTACCCATCATGGCCCCTAGTCGGGTCGTGACACTCGTAGACAGTCATGTGTAGTAGACGTCTTTTAGCCTTGTCGGCTCATATTTTGTATATGATTTTGTTAGCCTCGTCGGCTTGTGTATATGGACATGGGCATTGTCGTTGATGATGAGATATATACGTGTCGTTGCCCGATGTGAGTAATATTGTGGATGTATATAAATCATGAGTAGGCATGTGGCTCACCTAGATGGGAATATAAATGTATGATAAAAGGTGCCCGGGTGGGTTAGCACCGGGTGCCCGTCATGGCCCTCCGGTTGGGTCGTGACACCACTGGTGTCAAATCCTAAAATATAAAAAATTACGAAATAATAAGTAACATATATATTTAAAATAAGTAATTTAAATAATCAAATAATTATTTTAAATACTAACCGGGATTAAAAAGTCATCAAAGTCAAGAATCTTGGGTTAGTCTAAATTTCTCACTGGAAGCCCATCATCTAGTGATGCGCGAAACGCCGCCCAATCGATGTCCTCACGCTCCTCCATGTACGCATTCTGGCTCGACTGAGATAAAGACCCAGGTATCTCAGCAAATAGGCGTGCCAGCGTAAACGTAGGTGACTATCCAGCTGAGTTGCCACTGGCCTGGAACGGTTGCGAATGGACTAGAATGGGAACGACCTCTGGAATAGGAGTGGCCTCATTTGCCTCATCTACCAGATGGTGTCCTCCACCACCAGGTCCTCTAGCAGCACCGCGTCCTCTGGCAACACCACGTCCTCCTCCTCGCGCCGCTTGATACTCACCCTCTGGAACAGGATCATCCATGCGCCTAAACTCTCTTGCCTGCCGGATACCGTCCTCGGATATCGGTAGCATCTCCGCCACAAGCCCCGCAACCCTGGGGGTAAGACATATGCTTTAACCCCAATATGCGTACTCGTTGTACGGCCACCAGCTGCATTTGTGTTCAACAGTAAAAAAATAGTTATTTTTAAAACATAATAATTAATACAATTAAATAAATTTAAATACGGTAAACTTACCAACGCCTCGTACTGCCCCGCGAGTGCTGCGTATCCTAAATCCCTTGCGGGACGCAAAGCTGGGTTGCCGATCAATCGGCGTGTGATCCCATGATACCAGCGCATGTAATCCATGATGGGAGTTGCATGACCGACCACCGCTAAAGTCCCCAACCTGTCCTGCCAACGCTAGAGCTGGACACCCATGAAAGCCAAAAATGCATAATCAACGGCGGCTCGATCGTCCTGCTGGTAGTGTCGGAGCTCATGACGAATGTCGGGGGGTATATTCTGTGTATGCCTAAACTGTCGTAAGATGCGCTCGGGCATGTGGTCCTCAATGATGTCTAGGTGTATCAATGGACTCCGCGACCTCCAGACGGCCTGACCTGCCCTGCAAAAGGCCGGCAACCCATCCAAAATAGTAGAGTACGACATCCATATAAATAGCTGCATAAAATATAGATAATTAGTGATGACCAAGTAGAAAATGCATTTAATTAAATTAATAATGTAAAGCTAAATAGTTTTACCGCATCGTCCGTCGTCTGATCAAGCTGGTCTAGGAATGGAAGAATACTGTGGTGCATATCTACATCCCGGTCAAAACCTGCCGTCCACCTCCTCCCATAGGGCATGTCAATACCGAGGTGATGCCTGGGTACGGGCTGAAAAGGCAACATCCTCTCCCACGCCCATAACTGGAAGCGAAATTAGAAAATACGATTTTTTAATCGTCATTTCAAGAGATTTGTTTACATTAAAGGAACGCACACTTAAAATATTACCTGGAGAAGAGCAAAAAATCCACACGCATCATTGATACGACCAATAGACGCTAGGCATAGGCACCGGTAGAGGTACGCCAAAACAGCACCGCCCTAGGTGTAGTCTCCCAAGCAGTCCAGATGCTCCAAGAAGGCCGAATATTGTAAGCTGACATAGGCACCCGATGTGTTCGGGAACAAGATGCCCTCGAATATAATAAGCACATACAAATGGGCATGACGATCAACAACGTCCTGCTAAGTGTCTTCCTCAATAGGAGGCTCTGCGAGCAAATAAGTGCAAAGTGCACTAATCTGCACCCGACTCTGTCCCGAGATATGGGCCGTGGCACCAGGTACGAAGTGGGTGAGCCTAGTCAACTCCGTCACCCATGTCCTACCAAGAGGAGGCTCGTACCGACTGTATAATGGCTCTCCATCTACCTGCAATCCAAAGAGGACCTCCACATCCTGAAGTGTAATCGTGGCCTTACCAGTGCGAAGATGGAAGGTATGCATCTCCGGCCTCCACCGCTTAACCATAGCCGTAATGAGCGCCCAATCATGTTGTACCCAACCAACGGAAACGCAATGATAGATACCGCCCCGAAACAATATATCTTAGACGCGGGGGTGGGGGGTGGGGGGGGCTCGCGTAAAAGAGCCCACGCTCTCTGCATCCTATGGGGACGGAGCCTAATTGCTATCCCTATAGCAACAGTCCATAATAACTCTGACCTATGAGTGTCTTGCAAAGAAAGTGTTGATCTATCATCGGGCCCCGGGTGAACAGTGGGTCCCAGGTGAACATTCGGATCCATGAAAGAGTCGGGCCTGTAGAAACTAAATTATTCATTATTCTTGAAATTAAAGAGAAATTATATTAACTAATTAATCATTTACAGGGAATATGTGAATTATGTTGTATTATATTTTGTGAATAATTATATCTAATTACAATTGTTCTCCTAACTACAATTAAAGAAATAACGAACTAATTTATAACGATTAACATAGGATAAACAATTTCACAAATAAATAAAGTGACAATGCCATAATTAACAAATAATAGGAGATTACTATATTTTTTGTAATTTAACAATTCATAATCAATTAACAAAATAATAATTCATAAACAATTAACAAAATATCGATTCAAAATCAACAATTAACAACTAATTAATGAATAATGACATATTTTACAAGTAATAGTAGATTACTATATTAAAAAATTCATAAAAAATTAACAAATTAACAATTCAAAAACAATTAACAAAAAAAACAGTAGCGTTTTGCCACTGCCAACAGCGAAGATCAACAGCCCAATTTTTTTTTCCCGAAATTCAAGACTATTAAACGTTAAACATGCTTAAGATATAATGTATTTAACAAAATAATAAAAAATTTCATAGAAGAATACCTTGATCGAAGTTTGTTGTAGGGTTGTTTTTATCGTTGTACGTCGCTTTTTTTCAAAATTTGAGCTTAGAATCTTGCTCCTTGACTTGAATATATCTAGAATCTAAACTTTTCCGACGAAAATTGAATAGAAAATGACGTTTTTTGAAGTGGGGTCCACCTTAAAAAGACGTCTAATGGCGTCTTTGATTTTTTTTTAATGGTGGAGGGGACCAGTGGTGGAACCCGATGGGGTTTATGTCGGGGTCTTTAGCGTAGTATTTTACTACGCTAAAGGAGAGAGGCAATATCCTTTAGCGCGTTAAAGATACCTTTGTGCCTCTTTTTTTTTCTGAGGTATTTTAGTTCAATATGTCTTTTATTGGGCCATTTTGGTTCCGGACTCTAATTTAGGAAAGTGACTCTTTAGTCTTAGCTTTTTGTTTTTGTTTTTTCTCTTCGGCTTGTACATTATTTACTTAGTATTTATTTAATAAAATACAACCACTACACTTA
The DNA here is from genome assembly GCF_019175385.1 of Lycium barbarum. Taxonomy (NCBI): domain Eukaryota; kingdom Viridiplantae; phylum Streptophyta; class Magnoliopsida; order Solanales; family Solanaceae; genus Lycium; species Lycium barbarum. Next base: position 49,735,722 of record NC_083340.1, read on the forward strand.
ATGGTAATTATATAAAAAATAAAAAAAGGGCAAAGGTGCAAATATACCTCTCAACTTTTACGATTTAGAGCAGATATACCCTCATTACAAAGTGGTGTATATATGCCCCTAGCGTTACAAAATGGTGCAAATATACCCCTGTCGTTAAAAAATGGTGCAAATATAACCTTTTTGCTGATGGGATTTAAAAAAAAATCATTTAAGTTATTTTTTAATTAAAAAAAATGTCACGTGACTTCAAAAAAAAAGTCTACCAATTTTTTTTAGTAGACATACTTTTCTAAAGTCACATAATAATTTTTTTTTTGGTGGGTTGGGTCTGGTTCGTTTAAAAAATGGGTAGACTTATTTTTTAAACGTCAAGGAGATTTTTTTTTAAAGGAACTAGACTCGACACACCAGAAAAAAAATTACCATGTGGCTTTAGAAAAATATGTCTACTAAAAAAAACCTATTTTTTAAAGTTACGTGACATTTTTTTAATTGAAAAACAACCTAAATAATTTTTTTTAAAAAATAAATTTTGTCAGCGAAAAGAGTATATTTGCACCATTTTATAACGACAAAGATATATTTGCACCATTTTGTAATATCAGAAATATATATATATATATATACCACTTTTGTGATGGGGATATATTTACTCTAAATCTCAAAACTGAGAAGTATATTTGCACCTTTGCCCTAAAACAAATTACAAGAAAAAGAGAAATAAAAAAAGACAAAAAGAAAAGGTCCTTTCAAATGTCCGCCAGTATTGGGATAGCATTGAGATAGGCCTTGAAGAAGCTTTACAGAAAATGGCCTCTGCTTCTACAACTCTTCGCATTTCCATTACACTTCGCTGCTCCAGCAATGACCATCTTCGAAGTAGAACCAACGTAGAATTGCCACGTCACTCTTCTTCTTCTTCTTCTTCTTCTTCTTCTTCTTCTTCTTCTTCTTCTTCTTCGTCTCGTCCCTCTTCATCTGTTTTAACTTTCTCTCGTCGTCGAAGCAATAGCGCCAATTCTGCTATCACTTCTTCCAACAAAAACAAAAAGAAAAAGGTACTACTACTAACCAATTTTATCCATACATTTTTCTCGAATTTTATTAGATATATAAACGAAGAGGGTTGTTGCAGGTAGATGGTATTCTTTTAGATTATATTTTCCTTATCTATATGGGGATAGTTTGGTTCGCGGATTATAATCCTTGAACTAGTTTACCCCACCCGAGAGGTGTGATAAAATAACCCCAAGTTTGACAGGATAAGGTGGGATATCCAGGATTAAGTTTGAAGTTAAATTTATAATGTGTTTCGTTGACGATTTGAATATCTTGGGATAAATTTATATCAACACAGTATAAATTTGATCCCAAACTTAATTATGGGATATCCCACCTAATCCGACGTACCAAAACGACCCCATAGTATGTTTTCCCCACACAGTGGTTTAGAAGGGTCATGTGCTTGTCCGGTTAATTGGTTGGGGGAGGAAAAATTGAAGCAGGGCAAGAACAAAATCCATTACTTTTAAGGTTTAGGGCTAAAATGATCACTTTTTTCATACATTAAGGACCATTTTAATTACCTGGTATATATATGCAGGACTAAAAGGATCACTTTTTCTATACTACTATTTCAGTTGCATGATATATATAAAGGACTCAAATGATCACTTTTTTTAAATATTAAGGACTATTTCCGTTACGTAGTATATATAAAGGACTCAAATGATCACTTTTTCTATATATTAAGGACTATTTTCGTTACATGGTATATATGAAAGACTAAGATAGTCCAACCCCCATACCTTAAGGACCATTTAATCATTTTCTCTGTATAGGAAGGAAGATGACACTAAAAAATGTGTCTTTCTTGAGAAAATGTTACTAGTAGTTTATTTGTTACCTAATATTGAGTTATTACAAATGTGATTCACATTTGAATATCACTTCTATTTTCCAGTACTTAGCGGTGTAAAGGTAGTTGGTTCTTTAGCTGGAATACGGAGAGGCGCTCAGTTTGGGTGTAAAGCCTCCTTGACTATGTCTTAGTGCTAGGAGAAAATAGTTCTAGTCTGGGTTGTTAAAATAAATACACATGAAGAAGAATTTATGATAGTTCTTTTTAAAATTCTTTTTTATTTTTTCCAATAAAGAAGGAAACAGATTCATTAAGTGAGGATTGAAAAGAAATTGAAGTTAAAGAAAATTATTTTCTAGTCTGTGATGTTAAAAAGGTTGAGTGTCAAAGTTTATTTTCTACTGATTGCCGTGGTCCCCATTAAGCGATTTTCTTGCGTTTTCTGATATAGGTTGCTGTTTATGGATTTATCATTTACTTTTATCAGTTGAATTATTATATAACTTTAACGTGCTTGTATGTGTAAGTACGTTATGCTTTGCAAACATATGCTAACCGATTATTGCTGGTGGCGCCCATGGGGGCCTAGACACGAGTAATTCTGATTTGATATGATTGTTTCAGGTAGTGCCAAGTCAATACCTATCAAAAATAGGTTCCAAGTCAATAGCATAATGCTTCACGTGCCATATTGATGTAGTTGAACACAGCAAAGGGAAAGCATCATATACTGCTGTGTCTGTTGTTTTTATTTAACATCTTAAACAAAATTGCACCTTGTATTTCAACAGCAATTGTTGCACCGGTCCACTTACTTGTGCAGTGACGTCTTTCTGTAATCATGACAAAGCTTGATCTACTGGCATGTTGCTTTTAGCATAAGGGTCAATACGAGGAGACAAATCTTTTTCGGTGTAATTGTATATGATAGACATATAGAGTTGCGATTTGCCAATCCATATATTTACACTAACTCTGTAGCATTTACAGTTGACGAGGTGGTTTAGATTTTCCGCAGCTATTTTTTTCTGGTACATGTGATTATCCATCAAAGAGAACCCTGTCCCATGAACTCCCTTTTGTGCACGTTAATGTCCATCAAGATACCGTTCAGTTCTCATGCTGATAAAATCGTATTCCTGTCTCATCTTTTCTGGGTGTGGAGTGCAACTGTCCTTTTAGTTAGCCTGCTGAATGTACATGATTTTTAACATGGTTTGATCTTTTGAGATCTTTCACTTGAATATTCAAACTATTTTCCTTGACTAATAGTTTCCTAAAAACATATCGTGTTTTTGCTTTCTTGCGCATACTTGCTCATGAACTTTGATATCATTGGCAACCTCTTCATAACAGCTGAATACTTGTATTACACGCCCTAACTGTTTACTAAAAATGAGGGTCTGTTATTTGCTTCTTGTGTTAGAATTCACCTAGGAAAGATACCGAGGAAGTTGGTGACATAGATGAAGATGCTTTTGAGGCACTCTTTCAGATGCTAGAAGAAGATCTGAAAAATGATGACCTATCTTTGAACGATGATGATGATATAACTGAGGAGGACCTCGCAAAGCTTGAACGTGAACTGGAGGAGGCACTGAAGGATGATGAACTACTAGGAGCAGTTGACTCAATTGCCAAAGAGGAAATTGAAAGTAGTGAGGCTGAAGATGAAGAAGCAGTAGAAGAAGATGATAATGAAGAAGATGAAGATGAAGACATGCTAGAGAAATTGAAAACTTGGCAACTTAAGAAACTGGCATATGCCTTGAGAAAGGGAAAGCGTAAGTTAAATGTAAGTTGCAATCTTAATTAATTCTTCTCAAATTCAGATGCCGCAATTGCATTATAGCTTCTCATTACTCTTGAGTTTTAAGGCCACTTTGGTTGTACTTGGGCTCTTTGCACGTTCCAGCATTAAGCACGGTGCTAAGGAAATTGGTGCTATCTATCCATGTGTCTAAAGTTTTCAAATGCTTGGGCGAAACTTACCTTTGCTAATTTCATCTTTTCCTATGTACTTTCATTCTTGCGTCGTTTATGTAGCATTTAGCTGGACATCTACTTTTGGCTCACATCATAATCATATTCTAGACATTAATTAGTCAAAACTATACTAATTTAGAGGGAGCATATTATGGATAATCTTGCATCTGGTATTTAGCTTTCCGCTAGATAAAGTCACCATAAGTAGCAGAATTGGAAGAGCAGAAAAATGTGGAACTGTTTCTTCTTGCCTCTACTACCTATTTAAAGAGAATATGTCTAGTGCTGCTAATTCTAGAACTTCTAATTTACTCTTTCCATCCAGATAAAAAATCTTGCTGCTGAGCTATGTCTTGATAGAGCTGTTGTTCTTGAATTACTTCGCAATCCTCCTCCAAATCTTGTGTTGCTGAGTGCTGCCTTACCTGATGAACCTGTTCCCAGAATGATAGAGCCTGAAATCCAACCCCAGGAGGTTGTTCCCACAGAGATGAATGATGCTGCGAAGCCAGAGGCTAGCGTGGAAGTGCCAGTTCATGTGATGCAAAGTAATTGGTCTGCTCAAAAGAGGATAAAGAAAGTCCAGTTAGAAACCCTTGAACAAGTTTATAGACGATCAAAGCGCCCCACTGTGAGTCCCATTACTTCTCTATTTGTGATCGATGTCTTTAAGTGTGTGAGTGAAATTTCATAAAATACAGAGCTTCTGCATATTGTTGCTTAACTCTGCACCTGAACAATGGGGCTTGGGTGTGAGAAAATGGAAAACGATCCTATCTGAAATAATGTAAATTTTCGCGACTGAGGCCAACAATGTTGAGTGGTGGCTCTTGCGACCTTGGAGTTTAGGGGCCAAGTTTGATCTGGGATAAGTAAATCTGCTTTCTTGCTCTCGATATCCAAATCTCAGCACGTCTGCCCTCCCTGTGTGCATTTCCCTTTTTAACTTGTTTGTTGTTTTCATGTTTATCTTTTTTCTGTTATTCTCCTTATTTGTTGGGGATGAACATGGATGTGATGAGAAAATTAAGACACACCTATTTCTGGCTATCTGTTCTGCTCTAATATCCTTGTAGTTGACAGTTGACTAGAAATTGCCAATAAATTAAAGTAAATTGAGCAGTTGCTGCAGGCTGTAAGCCAAAAGTCAGGAGATTTAAGATAGTAATAACTTTAGTACTGTGTTGATAAATCTAAGAAATGACGTCGGGTTTATTTATCTGTTCAATCAACTTAATACCTTTATGCCCTTCTATTCATAGTTCAAATGCATTCTGGTTCCCCTATTATTAGGAATCAGTAAGTTTAAAGTACTTGGATCACATAATTGAACCCTGCCACCGCAACCCCAACTTGTTTGGGACTAAGGCATATTAGTTGTTGTTGTGCATAATTGAAGTTATGCTTGAATTGCTATTATCAGGCACCAGATGACTAGTTTGAAGTGGTTGGATCTCGGATTCTTCTCGTTTGATCTGTAAATTGATAATGTTTCTCTTTTCAATTCACAATTGACTGAATTAGTACGTGGTACCTTTTTCTCTTTTACTGCATGTGGTATGATTAATTGATATAAGCTGGATACTGATGATATATTTAGAAAGCCCGATCTATGTTAGTAGGCACTGCTAAATCATTCCAACATTGCACTGTCTATGCGGCTCATGACTCCTCATAATGGTATCTCTATGATTAAATGGATATGTGGCTTAGTTGGTGATGTAGTTGCATACAATTGCTAAGTGCTATACCTAGGATGAAAGAGAGCATTGTTATCCTTATACTCTCTTTGTTGCTGTGACGCAGAATGCGATGATTAGCAGCATTGTGCATGTGACAAATCTTCCTCGGAAAAGAGTTCTGAAATGGTTTGAAGACAAACGGTCTGAAGAAGGGGTTCCTGATCAACGAATTCCATACCAACCATTGTCTAAATCTTAATTGCACTTTCCCCGCAAGTACCAGCTAAAACAAGTGATTTCTGTATGTTAAACAGGTTTCTCATGCTATGCTATCAGAAACTAGAATTTTGTGATACCAACCATCAGCTTCCTTTTGCTATTTATTCTACTGCAGCTATAACAACAGGTGCAAATAGCAATACCCTCTGTAAAGAAAAGATGGTGATTAACAAAAAGAAATGAACATCTTTTGTTTGTGCGTTGTGTCGATTTAACTCTATCTTCATCGTATTATTGTCAGCAGTAGTTGCAAGTTCTTACTGCCAGGGGTTTCGATCTTTTGACTGTTCCTATTTTCTTCAGGTCCATCGAGTCTGATATCTGTGAAATCCTACTTCTACAGCTATTGGGCAAATCTGCCTCATTAATACTAGTTTTTGGGAACACTAGAAATCTGCAATTCCAGTTTGAAGCAAAAGATTTTACGCCTCTAATAATGGAGAATACATTTTTCTGTGAAAACTAAGGATATTTAGTAGTATATGATTCTGAAACGGACAGGGTGAGATTCATTAGCCTTCTAGAAAATCTGTTATGGCATGTTTCTTAATTCTTCCTTTAACGATACTGGTATATCAACACACTGCAAGTGTAAAATGATCCATCTTTAGACAGATCTTTTTTAAACACAATCAGAGGATCAGAAGAAGCAATATGGCCAGCGTGTAACGTTTAGTTGGAAAATAGTCTGAAAACCTTCGGGTGTGCTTGGTATGCCAAAATTATTGGAAAAAAGAAAGAACATTTTCATGAGTAAGTTATTTTTAGGAACATTTTCATGAGTAAGTTATTTTTAGTGTTTGATTATATGCCAAACTGGGGGGAAATATCCTTGCTTGTGGGGAAAGTGTCTTCTTTACAACTTTTAATTATGTATTACTTGCTCTAACTAATACTTAGAATTATTATTAATATTTACTAGTACTTTATCAAATTTACTTTTATTATTTTCAATATTTGGCAACTCAGAGCAGAAAAGCTACCAATAACAGCCCAACTTATAAAATACTACCAAATTTAGCCCTGAACTATTCTTACTAGGCTATTGCCATCATACGGGATTAGAACATAGAAAAACTCAAGAGGGGGTTTTGTGTTGGTTCCCAAGTCCAAGCTTAAGTCAAATCGAACATGCTTTAAAAATTTCTATTATATATAAGTGTGGAAGAGGGACCAACACAACATTGATTGCTTGTACCAGAAGCTTTATAAATTGTGCACACAATGAATGCTTATACTAAAAGCTATATAACTTGTACACTTTAGTACGGAATATTTATTCTCTTCTCATGTATACACGTATGCACTTCAATTTTAATTCTCCGGCACATATTTATTTCCTCCGTGCACTTTTACTTGTTCATTTTTAACTTTTCACGTTCTTGCTGAATATTTATTCTCTTCTCATGTATACATGTATGCACTTCCACTTTAGTTCTCCGACACATATTTATTTCTTCTGTGCACTTTTGACTTTTTACGTTCTTTAATAATTAATAAATGTACTCCCTCCGTCCCATATTACTTGACTTTATTCGGAAAAGTGTCAAATATACCCCTGTACTATCGGAAAAGGGTCAAATATATTCCTCGTTATACTTTGGGCCCAAATATACCCCTTCAGTTATACTTTCGGTTCAAATATACCCTTTCTCCGTTAAGTTTTCTAAAGTAGACATCTACTCTCATGTGACATTGACATTTTGGTGGGGTGAATGTCATGTCACACCCCTAACCCGCTCTACTTCCTCCTCTCATCCTTTTCTTCCACCACCATTGCAAATCATCCAACTTAACGGAATCATATTATTGCAAGGATGCAAAATATGAATCATAGATAATCAGTTAATTTCAGATATCCATTCAACAGACAACAACAATTTATCATTGCCACTACCTAACACTACTAATTAACTACATCTATCCCCAAATCTCAAAGCATGATCTCCATAAGGAATATCAAGAAAAGAACAAGCGGAAGAACAAAAAGCCACACAAAATTTTTAACTGAAACATTTTGCTTATCAGAAATAATACCCAAAATTTTGAACTAAAACATTTTGCTTATCAGAAATAATACCCATACTTCCAAAGAAGAAGAGGATTTGACAAAAAACAATCAAACAGCAAAGGGAAGTGAGTATTGACTGGAAATTACACGGTTTGTCAGAGTCAACGGTGGCATAAGTAGTTTTTGCAAAACAATAGTAAGCTGAAATCATTTTGATTCCGTTAAGTTGGATGATTTGCAATGGTGGTGGAAGAAGAAGATGAGGGGAGGAAGTAAAATTGGTTGGGGGGTGTGAGGTGGCATGTCACGTGGCGTTCACCTCATCAAAAATGTCAATGCCACATGTGAATGGATCCACTTTGGAAAACGTAACGGAGGAGGATATATTTGAACAGATATAGTTACTCACATACATAGGCTTTTAGCTTTTCGAAATATAGGAGCTCACGAAGAGGGAAGAAAATCATGCTAGAAGATTCAAGCCATTAGAAAGAAAGGACTAGCCTCACATACCCTTGACGTTTAACTAAACTATCGTTCGCTTTTTCTCCTTCAATGTCACGTTTCTACCTTCAAGAGAGAATTCACATTAACGTTAGTTAATTCGACTATAAGAACGCGCTACTATTTCTAGGGAAAATTGGGCAACACTTCCTTGGTTTATACTACTTTTCCCATATGCTATATCAACTCCCACACGCTCACAACAACATTCACAATATCGCAATCAACAATCATCATTTATATATATTGACCACAATCCACTATCTCTCTTCAATTTCTCCATATTCATGGTTATAACTTACTATCGCGTTTCCTCATATATAATACTTATTTCATGGTCTAAATGTCATTTATAACGTATTCATAATCACAACACTCCAACATTCATAATTCAAGCTAACTACCATCCAACCATGACACTATTCACTCATGAATGACCCATTTCCTATGTCTTTTTACAATTCAAGTATTTTAACCTTCCAATACCTTAAACAACATGGTTTAGTCATTAAACTTACCTTAGATGATGGTTGAACAAGCCTTGAATGGAATTACTCCTCTAGCATCAAAACCCTACTTCACTCCCTTTGGGTTTTCTTGAGAGAGATGAACTTTAGCTAGGTTTCATACACTTTGTCTCATGGATTTGGTGTCATTGATCATGGATTTCCTCTGATTTTCTTGTAAATGAAGAGTGGAGAGTATTCTAGAGGTTTCTAGAGAGAAGTATCGTGGAAATGAAATGAATTTAATGAGCTTGGGTCTCCCTTTTAATGACTTAAAATCTGATCCGGAATGAACAGTAGTTGAAGTGCACAGTGGTCGTAAACCCAGTTTACGGTCCGTATTCTAGTTTACGGGCCGTATTTCGTGGTCGTATTTAAGCATAACAAAACCAGAAAGGTATGCTGGGGATCATGATGATTTACGATCGTAGTTTATGGGCCATATTTCAATTTACGGTCCGTATTCCAAGTCGTATTTAACCATTTGAACATTTAACAGAAAGTTGAAGTTTTGTAAGTTGGAATACGACATAGTAGTTTACGGGCCGTATACCACTTTATGGTCCGTATTTCATTTTACGATCGACTGGGCCAAAGTTCACAGCGTCACATATCCTGATAATCTGTCTCCTGAGGAGTCACAACCAATCACAACGTAACAAAATACACAAGCCGACAGGGCTGCCACTATATATCATTATACTACGCAAGCCGACAAGACTGCCACTACATGTCAATATACTACGCAGGCCGACAAGGCTGCCCCTACATATCGATACCATATGCAAGCCGGCAAGGCTGCCACAACAAACAGAAATTCATAACAAACCATATAGACGCAGATGATCATAATCCACATACAACCCACACATATGTCTACAGACCTCTAAGAGTATCAATAGTGAAATATGACGGGACAGGGCCCCGTCATACCCCTGGATAAACATATATATATATATATATATATATATATATATATATATATATATATATATATATACGTCAAAGATCTGTACCAAAAGTCTAGGCTCTGGAACAATGGAGCTCTCCAAGACAGCTCAGTGGAAATCCTAAGCTGGAGGATCGCCAAATCGAGTATCTGTACCTGCGGGCGTGAAACGCAGCCCCCCCTCCCCCGAAGAAAAGGGGGTCAGTACGAGATATGTACTGAGTATATAAAGCATGAAACACAATAAAGAGGATCATGACTGAAATAGAGATAACAGGAGACAAGTATGACATTCAAATACCCAAACACTTGCCTTATGAATGTAAATCGTGCATATCAATATCATATATCATACCCGGCCCATTATGGGACTCGGTGAATAAAGTCATCACATACCATCCTTGGCGCCATAATCACATTATCATATCATCGTATCATCATATCATCATATATATATACCGTATCCCGGCCCTCTAGTGAGGGACTCGGTGAACAATGCAGTGAATCTGTGCACGAAAACGTATCCTGGCCCGGGACTTAGTGAAAGATATATTGAGGCATGCACGAGCAGAGTAGTGAGCAACTATATGCAAACTAAATCATATCTGAGACTCAATAGAATAATCAAAATGAACCATCATTTGAAAATCAAGACAATAGTCATATCAAGTACCCTTCGAATGTCACTATGGATTATATCAAAATAGGACGGCTGGAATCATAGACACGTATCAAGACATAATGAAATAGGTTCTGGAAATCAAGAACATTAACCATCCTATTATCTCTAAGAATAGGAGCTTCTTTGGAGTTAAACATTTGTCGTCTGTTTGTTTCATATGGATCATGCCAAAAAGAAAGAAGGGTTAGCTTTACATACCTTTAACGCTTATCCGCGATACAATACGTATACGCTGCCCGATGTGTCTCAACCTTTATTAAAACGTCAATACTATGGTTAAGCTATGGAAAGGCATAAAACGTACTTCAACGTTAGTAACTCATTTTTAGACAATTGGGCGGCACTTCCCCTATATTGTTCACTTCCCTCTCTTTCAAGCCGACTATAAAACGACCAAGTCAACATCGGCAACCACATGTTCAATACTTTATTAAGACTAGCTAAGACATGATTCACGAATACTCCTAACAGCCCACATAACATTCTAACCAGCCCACGCGTTACAACATTCAATAATGGCTAACATAACGGCTACGACATATTCAAGTTACTCCATAATTCATCGAAATGACTTTATAATAGTTCAACAATTACCATAACCCAAAACATAATCTTAATTACACGTAGTCCTCCAATTCAACACAAACAACAACACGTCCCAAACAACTCTTAAAACAAATACAACTTCCACTTAAAACATCAAATTCTTCCATTTCTATTATATCATCAATGACAACAACAATAACAACAACACTAATTAAAATTAACCCATCACTTCTAAATTAAAACAACCCCCCATGGCCCAAGCAAGACCTCAACATCAACACACCATTTCTTACATCCAATTCCACATCTACCAATTTATACAAAATCCAAACCATCTCTAAAACATGTGGGAGAGAATTAAATCTTACCTTAGCAAGCTTGAGTTGATCAAGAACTTCCTTGGCCGTGATTAATTATTTCTTGCTCCAATTGAACTTGAGAAATTACCAATTTAACTATGTAAAGGGGCTGGCCGTGAGCTTATTCACAAGCTGCCATGGCCGTGAGTTGCTTTGAATTGGTTTTCAAGAAAAGTGATAGGATGAAATATGATTTTCTTAGTCATCACTTGCCATTTATAGGCAGCCCAATAATCCTACACGTGCCCTACTATGATGATTCATCAATTTTGTATCTTTTCCTTTTTTTTTTTAATTCGGTGGGGCCCACTTAATACACTAATTAGGATAATTAATCCTTAACTAATCACTAATCCCAACTTAATAATCTAATCATGATTAATTAATACCTAATCTCCAATTATATTTCTACACTAATTATAATTTACAACAAATCGTGCACTTATTAAAAATCGGGTTTAGAAGTCCTTATCTCATATCCCAAAATAATATTGTCCTTAAACTTATGTCGATTAGCTTACGAATAATTCGACGTAAAAAAAGATGGGATATAACATCCTTCCCCCCTTTAGAACATTCGTCCTCGAATGTTAAACTAGTCTTGTACTTCCAGCACTTCCTTGAATGTTCTTTTACTGAGTTATACTCTTCACCTGACTCTTTCATTGGTCGATTTCCTTCAATCTATTATAATGCATTTCAGATTTCTACGTAACCATTCCCGTAATATTTCCTCTTTCTGTTGCTTCTCGAGGTAAAAATTCCACGTCGTTGTCTTTACTCTCCTCTTTATTTCGCAGTTGGTTTTCAGTTGTATTGTGAGCGCTTCTGCTGAAATGTTACTCTCTCTCTTGTCCGCATACTGTTCAGTTGTACTATCACTGATTGATTCGGACTCGTATTCATGGTGCACTTAGTCATAACTTGACTCTTTTGTCTTCTATAGTTACTTCCTTAAGATGATGTATCGTTCACTTCACTTTACCTTCTAATCTTTAAATAAGATCTTGTAACACGCAGACATCCCTCATTGATTTATTAGACTTTACAACCCTTTGAGTATTTCATACCTCCGGTAACTTGTAGACCCTTCACAGACTCTACGAATAAAACGACATTTCCCAGGGTGTAACATTATTTCACTGCAATAACCTTGCTTTGTTCTGCTGTTACAGTCCGTATTCTGGAAGCTTCAGCATCATGTGTCATTTTTCGACTTGCTTTTAAAGGTTTTTAACTGTCGCTTTGCTTTTAGCTCTTAATCTCAATCCTTAGAGTTGGCTATCAAGTAGTGCTAGAGTTCCATCATATTATGACTTTACATAGCTGCTCTGTGATCTGACTATCATTAACTGGTATAATTCTGAAAGAATTTTTTTTTGACCTGACATATAAATTAACCGTCTCCTAGTAACCCGCTCATTCTGATCGTCTCGCTTAAACCATTTCAAAATTCCCCTTAACCCAACTTGTAACACTTTAGGCGTAATATCTCGTGTCATTTTTTTTTTTAATTCAAACCCTTCTATTGCCTCTTTACTCAGATTTTACTCTTAGTTTTTCTGTCACGCCTTATGCTGCAATCTTTACAAGAATATACGAAGGTGCTCAAATTAGCCCGAGAATATCTTAACATCATTTCGCTAGTCCTTATGCTTTACCTTGTATTTTCCTCTAGTATCTTTCAATCGGTATCGGGACTCAGCTATAGCCATGTCCTATTTGCCCTCAGTACTAATTCTATCCCGGTAATTTGGCTTAAACCATTTTGCACCTTTCCTTAATGTGTTCAAAATATCACAACCACATTGTCATTACTGAATCCTTACTCTTCTTATCAAGTATTCACTTAGTCTCATTCTTAGCATACAAATATTCATAGGTTGCATAACTATTCTTGTATAACTTGTATAAAGTACATCCAATCTTAGTCATAGTCTTTCCTTCTCCTGGGTCATTCTGCTTTACATTTCTTATTTGTACTAAAACTCACTTGTTTTCTATCTTGTCATACTCCTTTCCCTTTCTTTATTCACCATTTGATTTTTCTCATATCCTACTATAGGAGATTTCCTATCCCTTCTCCTTTGCTACTTATAAGTCACAATATCATTAGCAAATAACTCCGTTTCCAATATCTTAACCTCTAATCCAGTATAGCATTGCTATCCTTTATAATATCTCTTAAGTTACTCGTTACCATTCTCTTGTCGTATTCTTCCTTTTTATAAGCATCCACTTCCTAATGTCATATTATCCAAGATTTTTACCAATAATTCTCAGCACTGTCTCAAATACCATCCTGAATTCTACCCGTTTATTGCTGGCTTTTAGATCTTACTAACTTATTTCAGCAAGGGATCTCACTTGAAGCTTAAGTATCCATATCAAATATATTGCAGTGTCAATTGTTTCTATCTACACTTGCGTTTCTTTTATCCGCTTCCCCCTTTAAGGGTGTACTTATACCATTACCTGTTTATACTCTGCTTTAAGTCCTTATTTCCAATCTCAAATTCATCTGATCCTTTTCCCAACTCACTTGGTATACTGTACCATTTCCATATCTTTTCTTTATAATTTATAACTTTGATTATCCACGTACGAAACCTTAACAAAATCTCGAAGCTACGAGAACCTTTCTATGTATAGTACAAAATCTCATCTGATAATCCGTAATCGAGTAATCCAACCAATGTAGCAACTCATCTAAGGCCACATTCTATTTACTCCATTCAATAATTATTTAGTACTTGTAGTCGTTACAATTTCTCACTTAGGTAGCACTTATCCTGATGATAAGTGTCCAAAGCTCTCTTGTAAACTTATCTTTACCCCTACGATCCTTGTCCTTTAAGGGTTCCACTGTTTCTAAGGTGAAGTCGTACACACGCAGTACTCCTTTATGCCTTATGCTCTCTTACCCTTGTTATGCACACAGTACCGACTTCTAACCTACTCAAAATCATATCGAGTTCATCTTAATGACAATCTTATCGTATCACCTTGTCGTCCTACTACACCTTTAAGTCCATAGTTATATTTTTCCCTTTTGTTCGATACTCGTACCCAATTAATCACGTCTATCTTAGGTGTTTCCTTTAGAATTCTTTTTATTCTGTGCACGAGGAATCTCATGCTACCCCTGTATCCTTCGGAAACCACTACTCCTGCATAATCCCTTTCTCTTTTTCAAAGTGTATTCTGTTCATCCCTATTTGTTCTTATCATTCCAGTCATTTTCTGGCATTCATTCTGCTTCGTTACTCATCTCTTTATAGTTTGATCCTTCACTGTTCCGTCACTTATATTACTCGTGTCCTCGGCTATACATGTCATAACCTATTACTGCACTATTATCTCGTTTTCTTCTTATTTCCTTCTTTCAATTAACTTCCTCTTTTCTTGTGCTTGCTTTCATTCCCGTTATCGCATAATCTTTATTCTGAACTTTACCTATAGAACTTTATAAGTCTTTCTCATCCGTTCCATACCTTGCCTTTCCATTCCACATTTGCCTTTATACCTTAGTCACATAGATCACGTCATATCTTTTTGTCACTTCCTCGCTAGGCTTTACTCATTTTCATAACAACCCTTATGACATTCACATTACACCCTGTTCGTAATCAATCCTATAGCGTAACACTTCTTAACCTTATTCACGATTCCTACTATGATGTAATTACACTCTGTGGAGTAGGCGTACTTAACCTTCCACCCTTTCTGATCAATCTTTTCCTTAATATCTAACAAGCAGTCTTATCAATACCTTCATATTTGTCATAATTCTTCCTCCTCCGTACTTTTATCTCAATCATACTATTACTCCTTTTAATTGTAAACTCGTCGTAATTTATCCCTACTTATCAGTTCACTCGATACCTTAATAAACCGTTTTGTTAAGATTTGCCACCTTTTTCTAAATCATCCCTTAGTGTCACAAGCCCTTCCAAATTATCCTAGCATTTCATCAACAACACGTGAAACATATGATCTAAGACAGCCCACAGGTTTGAGTTTTCCTTCAACAAATTCCATCTCCAATTAGTTCAGTAAGAACTAGTAAACTCAAGGACATAAAAATATGATGAAATGTTATCTCAAGAACACAAGAACGCTCCAACTCCAAGATTACGTCACCATGAAGCATCCTCCAAAACCACCACAAAAAGAAGGACTAGAATCCAACAAGCACCACGAGACTTCTAATGCTTGATTCACATAGTTCACCTTCAGATTTGTTCTTGAGTCATGAACGAACTATTTAGTTCATAAACTACTTGCGGTATGATTTGTACTCTCCCAATAAGAATGAAACTTAATTGTGGGCGTTTTGCTCTTCAACATGAGCCTCTCCTAAGGTAAAATGTGACTGGAAAGTATTCTGGTCCATTCAAATGAATTCCAAACTTTGCTGCTCATATATGCTTCTTCGAAATAAAATTTACCAACTTTGAATGATGCCTCTTACGGATGACATGGAGGGTATCTCTTAAAGCTTTAATCCCACATGATAAATTTACCATATCGATATCGACCTCATAATTACTATTATTATCAATTCAACCGTTAACTTTATTTCTCGAAGTCAGACGTACTTGCAACTTAGTCAAATCTTATCATTACTGTTGACATGACCTTACAAGGCTTTTTACGAACTTATATCTCATTCTCTTTTTACTTCTAGAAAATTTTTGGCAGAGTTTCCTCTGTATTTCTTACTATCCCAAAACCTGCATGCAGGAAATACCAACAATGCCTCACAGGGCCAACATATATACGTATATATCATATCATATCATAGCCACACAGGGCTCCCAATTTCAAGTAAAAGTATAAAGATGTCAAAACTTACCTCACATATCACACCTCGAGACGTACCTGATCCTTTAACGATCTGTCCTGTTATACCTTCCTATCTACCTTCCCTTTCATTCTTCAACTTTACATTTCAATCATACTTCAATATTCTTACCTTATCCGACATGCACCTTTCGCACCGTTGCTTACCTGTGTACTTTGTAACTTCCAGTATCATCAGTCACTTTCTTCTGTCGATGCCGTTCTTTAGCTGAAATCAAGGGTTAATATAAGGAATTTCATTTCCTATGGCTAGGCTCTATCGCACGATCTTAGATATAAAAGAAGGTAACATCCTAAATGTCCTGTAGCTTCCTGTTTATAGATGTGGTGCACAACACACCGATAAACAAGACTCTACTAGACACGGTCTGTAGACACTCCGAGGATGAACTGCTCTGATACCACTTCTATCACGACCCAACCCCATAGGGCCATGACTAGTGCCCGAGCTGGACACTTGTATACGTACCTGTTATACATAGTCAGGCTGACACTATAGAAAATATGGGAATTTACAAAGACCCAAAAGTTAACAACATCACATATCCTGATAATCTGTCTCCTGAGGAGTCACAACCAATCACAACGTAATAAAATACACAAGCCGACAGGGCTGCCACTATATATCATTATACTACACAAGCCGACAAGGCTGCCACTACATGTCAATTTACTACGCAAGCCGACAAGGCTACCACTACATATCTGTTATATCCCGCATTTTTTGTGCATTTGGATAATTTAAGATAATGGCGGGAGGTTAAGAGCAAGACTATAATTTTGATCTTGTTGGGTGCATAAATTGTTTATGAAAATTTTAAAGTGGGAATGTTAAGAAAGGTCAAGGGTATAAAGGGAAAAATTCGCAATATGACTCGTGGAAATATGGAGGAAGACGAAGGGTAAATTTGGAATTTGGAAATTTTTTATTTTTCATGAAGTGCAAAATAAAACAAAAAAAAATGGGCTTGTGTTGAATTGGGCCATGTTGGCCGTCCAACCCCTTCTTGATGGGCCAAGCCCATATGGAATTAAATGGTGAGTTTATAAGATGACTTAATAGTCATCTTAATTCCATAACTTTCTAGAGAATTCAAGACTTGGAAAAAAAAAAGGGAGAGAGGAAACTTCTACAAGGCCATTCGGCCAAGTGCAAAAATTGCCAAGAAAATTTACAAATATTTCTTCAAAAATCATTTCCTACCAATTCAAGGGTTCCTAGCAAGGTGGAGTGGTCTTTGGAGCAAGAAAAATCCATATTCATGCAAGTTGAAATTTCTAGCTAAGTGAAGAATTGAAGAAAAAGGTAAGGTTTAATCCTTTCTTATATGTTATGGATGATTTTGTGTGTTGTAGCATGTAAAAGTGGATGAAACTCATGGAAGAGAAAAACCATGTTGTGGCCGTGTACCTATAGGTGTGTGTAGGAATGATGATTTAACTATTTTATCTAATATTTGGTTGTTGTTGTTGTGGATGCTATGTTGATAATGAAAATTGGATGAGCTTAGTGAAGTTGTTGTAGTTGGAGACTTGTTTTAGAGAGTATGTTAATTGAATACAATGTTCTTACATGTATGGAAGACAATGATATTAGTATGGTGTTGTTGGAATATAAATTATAAGGTTGTTATTGTTTTTATTGGAGTTGGAAAGTCTTGAAGGAAGTAGTATGTTAATTGAAGTGTTAGAATGTATCTTGGGTTGATTATTGAAATTGTTAGTATGGTTGTTAACATTATGTTGATAGTTTGGCCGGGTTAAATTCCCGGATCGTTGTTGATTAAGAATTGGCTAAGTTGAATTTTGGGGATGGTGTATTTACAGGGGAAGTGCTGCCGAAATTTCGGTAGACAAGTGTTAGCTTAAGATTCAACTTCTAAATGCTCTAATCAATGTTTGGTAAATGTGACCAAATTGTAGATTTTGGCGGATTGGCAACTTGAATTTGGAGTAGCTCAAGTAGCGGAAAAAGGTATGCAAGGCTTTACTCTTTCTTCTTTGGCATGTCCTAGGCATACTAGGTTGGATACGAGCCTCGGGAACAACACTACTCTCCGGAATCCGCGCCTAAAGTTTCCCCTTTTTCATTCAGTAGAATTGAATTAGATATTCATGAATAGTTGGGAGAGTTGCCTAGATATCTAGAACTTGTACAAATGAGACCCGACTACCTTAAAACTCTCACAAGTGACGTTATGAAATGTAATGTACGTAAATTGTGTACGTCGCCTCGTTTGATCCGAGGTGGGCCCATTGTTCCCGGATTTTCCTTATTGTTCTGTGTGACTTATTTTGGAGTAGAATCCAAAGGAAACTTTTGATCCTAGTTCCGTTTATCAAACAATAAGTACTGTAACTATTCTAATGGAAATATGTCTATGATGACAATGGTAACGATGATGCTAAGAAAGAGAATATGTCTATGATGAGTATGACAAGAGTGATTCCATGACCAAGAGTCTTAAGTTAAGGATTCAAAATGAGTATGAAAGTGTCAAACTAGTTCTTGAATTTTTATTCTATTTCTTGGTTACGACTCTATTTTTCTAAAAGACTCTAAAGTATATGAATGAATGTTTTATGAGGCTCGTGATCTTATTCTACGTTTTCTCTTAAAGCTATTCCTTATTGATAGTCTCGCCTTATAATGCTAGTCCCTTCAAGGTGAGACAAAGTCATGGTGATTGTTCCATAATGTAATCGGATGTTACCGACCTTACGCCACTCCGATGGACACACGATCTTCCTTGGGCTCCCTTGCATGCTTGCATGATATATGTATAGGATATGTATATGTACATTGGGGGAGGGACATATGTTTCATTGCCACCTGGTCAGCTGGCGTTATCATCCCGGACGCGGGATGCCCAGACGCGGGATATATGGGCGAGCTGACGTTATTCGGCGCTATGTGGGCGAGCCGACATTGTTCGGTGCTATGATATAACATGCTATGCTATGACATGATATGATATTACTTGATATAATATGATATGAATTGATATGACATGATATGATACGACATGATACGATACGGCATGATATGATACGATACGATATGAAAAAGAAGAGACATGATATGGTATAAACTCTATTTTCTATGACTATCAAAAAGAAGTGTTTTTTTTTTATATATAAGGGAAAGACAAGCATGCATGGTATCCGGCCTGAAAGGGCATTCCTATGTACAGGTTACTTTCTTATCTCATTACATGCCCTATGATTCCATGATATCGTTATTCATACTTTATGTTTCTGTTTGTATTATTTTCCATGCCTTACATACTCGGTACATTACTCGTACTGACGTCCCTTCTTGTGGACGCTGCGTTTCATGCCGCGCAGGTCAGCAGATAGACGAATTTAATCCCTAGGAGCTCCACCAGCTGTTCATTGAGAGTGCTCCAGTTGATCCGGAGCTTCAGTCTATTGGTACTACTTTTGTGTATATATTCGGGCACGGCAGAACCCGGCCCATTTTGTAGAGATATGTGTGCTATGTTTAGAGGCTTGTAGACAGATATGTGCAGTCAGATGCCTTGTACTTTTGTTCGTTTTGGGGTTGTATAACATGCTAGCAGATTTTATTAACACTTGATTATGGTTATGCTATTAATGATAGGAATAAGTAAAGAAACAACGGTATTACCAATCTGGCCCACTTAGTAATAAGAATGAGATACGAGTTAGGGGGTGCTCGGTACAAGTATCGGGTACTCGTCACGGCCCCTAGATGGGTCGTGACAATATCGATACCATATGCAAGCCGGCAAGGCTGCCACAACAAATATAAATATTCACTACAAACCATATAGACGCAGCTGATCATAATCCACATACAACCCACACATATGTCTACAAACCTCTAAGAGTATCGATAGTGAAATATGACGGGACAGGGCCTCGTCGTACCCCTGGATAAAGATATATATATATATATATATATATACATCAAAGATCTGTACCAAAAGTCTAGGCTCTAGAACAATAGAGCTCTCCAAGACAGCTGAGTGGAAATCCTAAGCTGGAGGATCGCCAAATCGACTATCTGTACCTGCGGGTATGAAACGCAGCCCCCCCCCCCTCGAAGAAGGGGGTCAGTACGAGATATGTACTGAGTATATAAAGCATGAAATAAAATAAAGAGGATCATGACTGAAATAGAGATTACAAGAGACAAGTATGACATTCAAATACCCAAACACTTGCCTTATGAATGTAAATCGTGCATATCAATATCATATATCATACCCGGCCCATTGTGGGACTCGGTGAATAAAGTCATCACATACCATCCTTGGCGCCATAATCACATCATCATATCATCATATCATCATATATATATATACCGTATCCCGGCCCTCTAGTGAGGGACTCGGTGAACAATGCAGTGAATCTGTGCACGAAAACGTATCCTGGCCCGGGACTTAGTGAAAGATATATTGAGGCATGCACGAGCAGAGTAGTGAGCAACCATATGCAAACTAAATCATATCTGAGACTCAATAGAATAATCAAAATGATCCATCATTTGAAAATCAAGACAATAGTCATATCAAGTACCCTTCGAATGTCACTATGGATTATATCAAAATAGGACGGCTGGAATCATAGACACGTATCAAGACATAATGAAATGGTTTCTGCAAATCAAGAACATTAACCATCCTAGTATCTCTAAGAATAGGAGCTTCTTAGGAGTTAAACATTTGTCGTCTATTTGTTTCATATGGATCATGCCAAAAAGAAAGAAGGGTTAGCTTTACATACCTTTAACGCTTATCCGCGATACAATACGTATACGCTGCTCGATGTGTCTCAACCTATATTAAAACGTCAAGACTATGGTTAAGCTATGGGAAGGCATAAAACGTACTTCAACGTTAGTAACTCATTTCTAGACAATTGGGCGGCACTTCCCCTATATTGTTCACTTCCCTCTCTTTCAAGCCGACTATAAAACGACCAAGTCAACATCAACAACCACACGTTCAATACTATATTAATACTAGCTAAGACATGATTCACGAATACTCCTAACAGCCCACATAATAGTCCAATCAGCCCACGCGTTATAACATTTAATAATCGCTAACATAACGGCTACGACATATTCAAGTTACTCCATACTTCATCAAAATGACTTTATAATAGTTCAACAATTACAATAACCCAACACATAATCTTAATTACACTTATTCCTCCAATTCAACACCAACAACAACACGTCCCAAACAACTCTTAAAACAAATACAACTTCCACTTAAAACATCAAATTCTTCCATATTTATTATATCATCAATGACAACAATAACAACAACCCTAATTAAAATTAACCCATCACTTCTAAATTAAAACATCCCCCCACGGCCCAAGCAAGACCTCAACATACCATTTCTTACATCCAATTCCACATCTACCAATTTATACAAAGTCCAAACCATCTCTAAAACATGTGGGAGAGAATTAAATCTTTCCTTAGCAAGCTTGAGTTGATGAAGAACTGCCTTGGCCGTGATTAATTATTTCTTGCTCCAATTGAACTTGAGAAATTACCAATTTAACTATGTAAAAGGGCTGGCCGTGAGCTTATTCACAAGCTGCCATGGCCGTGAGTTGGCATGGCTAAGCTTTGAATTGGTTTTCAATAAAAGTGAGAGGATGAAATATGATTTTCTTAGTCATCACTTGCCTTTTATAGGAAGCCCAATAATCCTACACGTTCCCTACTATGATGATTCATCAATTTTATATCTTTTCCTTTTTTTTTTTAATTCGGTGGGGCCCACTTAATACACTAATTAGGCTAATTAATCCTTAACTAATCACTAATCCCCACTTAATAATCTAATCATGATTAATTGATCCCTAATCTCCAATAATATTTCTACACTAATTATAATTTACAACAAATCGTGCACTTATTAAAAATCGGGTTTAGAAGTCCTTATCTCATATCCCAAAATAATCTTGTCCTTAAACTTATGTCGATTAGCTTACGAATAATTCGACGTACAAAAAGACGGGATATAACACGAGGTGTAACACTCTTCCCCCCTTTTGAAACATTCGTCCTCGAATGTTAAAAACTCGGGATTCTACGAAAATTTCGCTAGAATTTCCCCTGTAATATGGCACTACCACCTGTCACAACAACCCATAATATCATTACCTCACAGGGCCACAACACAATAAAAATCTAAGAAAGACTTACGAAAGCTCCCGAAAGTAGGGGATATAATATCTGAGTAATGATGGAGATAGGGGTGTTCAAATACTCTAATTATTACACTTCATTTATTGCATGCTTACCTCATATTGTTGGCGTTCCATATTGAGTCTCTTCTGGGGGTTGGAATAAATGCGGGTACTTGGACTTCATACTCTCTTCCGCTTCCCAAGTCATTTCTTCTCGGTTGTTGTTTCGCCACATGACTTTGACTGAAACTACCTCTTTATTTCAAAGCCTTCGCACTTACCTGTCTAGGATAGTAATAGGCACTTCTTCATAGGTTAGATTTTCTGTTATTTGCACATCATCTATCGGGACAACCTTTGTGGGATCTCCAACACACTTGCGGAGCATCGAAACATGGAAGACTGGACTGACTGATTCAAGCTCCTAGGGTAAATCCAATTCATAGGCCACCTGACCCACCTTGCGAATAATTCTATAAGGCCCAATGTATCTATGACTTAGCTTTCCTTTCTTGCCAAACCTCATAACCCTTTTCATTGGTGATACTTTCAAAAATACCCAATCGCCAGCTTAAAATTCCAAGTCTCGTCGGCAATTGTCCGCATAAGACTTTTGGCGACTTTGGGCTGTCAACAATCGATCTCGGATCACCTTAATTTTTCCACCGCTTGCTGAATCAATTCGGGGCCTACTAGCTGTACTTCTCCTATATCAATCCATCCGATTGGGGATCTACATTTTCTTCCATACAAAGCTTCATATGGAGCCATTTGAATACTGGTATTGTAGCTATTGTTATATGAAAACACAAATAAGGGTAAATGATCATCCCAACTTCCACCGAAATCTAGCACACACGCTCGTAGCATATCTTCCAAGGTCTGAATAGTACACTCGGCTTGTCCATCGGTCTGCAGATGAAACACCGTGCTAAGCTTCACTTTAGTGCCTAGACCTTCTTGAAAGGACCTCCAAAGCTTGGCTGTAAACTGTGTGTTATATCCCGTGTTTTCACACGTTTGGAAAGACTTGAATTATATTGGATTTTTGAGATATAAGGTCAAATTTGATATTTTGTTGAACATAGGAGTTATGCATGAAAGAATAGAGTCATGAAAGTGTGGGACAAGGCTAAGGGCAATTTTGGAATTTTAGAAATTAGTTTCGGGAATTACAAAATGTGGACTATAAGTCATTGGGCCAAAAATAATGGAATGGAATTTAAGGCCCAATGCATATGAAGTGGACGGCCATGGTGTGGCCCAAGCCCACAATTTTTATTAAATTTCCATGTGATTAATTAACATAAGGAATTATATTATATATAGTTATCTCTATCCATTAGAAGACTAAAGATAAGAAGTCAAGAACAAGAGCCAAACAAAGGGGGGGGGGGGGGGGGGGGGGTTTCGGGTGAAGCTAGGGGAAATTCACCCCCAAAAATATTGCTCCAAAAATTTATTTCTTGTTGATTTCCTACTAAGTCAAGGTTCCTTTGTAACTTGGTATAGTTGGTTTGGAGTGGGAAGCATTAGAATCACCAAAGTGATTACATCTCCAAGTGAAGAAGACTTGAGGAAAAGGTAAGAATTTCTACCTTTTTATTGTGTAATGAAGTTTTGATTGTGTTGTAGTATGTAGAAATGTGTTGATTGTATGGAAAAATGGAAGTTTGCAAAGTGGGTTTGGAATATGGCTTGGAGCCGTGGGTGTGTGTGTGTGTGTTGTGTGGTGACAATGTGTTGAATTCATGTTGTATTCTAGTTGTGATTGTGATGGAATTTATGTTGAGAATGAAAGAGGAATAAATTTGATTGAATTGATGAAAATAGCATTTGGCCGTGTGGTATGGAGTGGTTTGGAATGGAATGGATTAAGTTTGTTTAGTGTGTTAGTTGTGTTGTTGTGATGTTTGTTGTGTAAATGAAGTTGGAATGATACAAGTTTGTATTGAATTGGAATGTAGGAACTTATGTCGTTTTAGTATGGTTTTCCGACATTAAGTAAATGAAGTCGTTTGGTTGTTAATTG
Organism: Lycium barbarum; assembly: GCF_019175385.1. Lineage (NCBI taxonomy): Eukaryota > Viridiplantae > Streptophyta > Magnoliopsida > Solanales > Solanaceae > Lycium > Lycium barbarum. The sequence goes on from NC_083340.1 coordinate 49,760,177, forward strand.
TGATGATCATTGATGAATTTGGAAGTTGGAAACATGTTATGAAATTGTATGCCAAAGATTTGATGTTTTGCATAAGTTATGACTTTGGCGGAAAGTTGTATATTAAGTATATCGAGTGTATATCTTAAGGAAAATGATATGAAATGTCTCTAAATCCATATTGTGATAATCTTGAGTGATAATGGATGTGAAATTAATGAAGTTAGTTTGAAAGTTTGGATTAGAATGAAGGTTATGTCAACTTGTGAGAAAGATGACTAGTTGAAGGATATTTGTGTTTTTAATGTTCTTTGTTGATGTTGATGTTGTTGTTTGGGTTGTTGTTGATGATTTCTAACCGAGTTGAATTCTCGGGGGTGCTATATGTATAGGGGAAGTGCTGCCGAAATTTCGGTAGACAAATGCTTTAAGTTGAGATAATGGTATTCATAACTTACAATTGGTAAACTTGACCAATTGCAGTTTTTCGACGAAACGGGAAGTGAGTTTGGAAAGGCGTAGGGAGCGTGAAAGGTATGTAAAGCAACCCCATTTCTTCCCTTGGCATGCCCTTAGTGTGTTAGGGTCGGATCCGGGCCTCGAAGGACCTCTTGGCCCTCGGAATCCGCAAGAGAAAATTTCAGTTTTTCCTTCAGTAGAATTGAACCATTTTGATGCGCTATTTTGGAATTATGAAATTTTGCTTTAAATCACTTGAAAATTGATGGAATATCTGTAGAACCTTTTTAGGTGACACCATAAGCTTAGAGGGCATAATTTGAGCCCGCCGCCTTATTTGTCCCGAGGCGGGCCCACTATTCCCGGTTTTGCCCTTAATGTACTAAAGCTTCCTTTTTAGGCGATTTTTGAAAGAAATGTTTTGACTATCATACTAATCGCCTAATAAACATTGTTTTAAATATTCTATTAAATCTTATAAAATATTTTGACACCCGGAATGACTTCGGGAAAGTTATACTTCTGTAATTTATTATGATATCCGAAATGCATTTATTATGATCCCGTCCGACTCCATTGGATCTGTTTGGCTTTGATACGCTTCATCGAGTCTTTGAAAACATTTATGATATTTTTAAATTGCATTAGTTTCTCACTACTCCATTCGTGGATGTCCCAATGTTTCCCACACTGAGCCCGGGCCAGGATATGTTGTCAAGCGTGATTCTCTGCATTGTTCGCCGCGTCCCGATGTGAGGGGGCAGGTATACGCGTACATGGGTCAGTGGAGTATGTTGTGCCATGTCCGCCTATTCTGATCTGATCTGTTATGGCTATTTTGATATGACATTTTATGATACGGGGTCATGCCCCTTTTTCTGATTCCTCTGTATTGTGGCACCAGCGTCGGGAGGGTGGCCACGTTCTGTCTGCTGAGTCCCGTGGCAGGGACCGGATATGATATGACATATGTTTCTGTACACATTCTGTCTGTTTTGGAAATATGCATTTGACACTCTGGATTTTGTACTCATTTTCTGAAATCATTATGATTTGACTTCTGTGATTCCGCTTTACATATTCAGTACATATTTCGTACTGACCCCCTTTCTTCGGGGGGGGGGGGGGGCTGCGTTTTCATGCCGCGCAGGTACAGACGACAGGTTCGCTGATCCATCTGTTTAGGATCCCACTTCTGCTATTTTGGGGCACTCTCTTCTTCAGAGCCCACTTTTTGGTACAGTCTGTCACTGCTATCTGGATATGTACATTGTTCTGGGTATGACGGGGCCCTGTCTCGTCTTATGATTATGATATGTTCTGTAGAGGTCTGTGGATATATCTGTGTGGGTTCTGTACATATGTTTGGGATACTTTGTTCTATGATGGCCTTATCGGCCTATGTGTGCCAAGTCTGCTTTTTATGCTAAATTATGTACCGTCCACTAATACTATTATTATATTATTTTGTTAATATGCTAATTTGGGTATCGGGTACATATAGGTGCCCAGCTAGGGCACTGGTCGCGGCCCACGGGGTTGGGTCGTGACACTGTGCTCCTCTATCTGTAATAATAGATAATGGAATACCATGAAGTCTCACAATTTCCTTGAGATATAACCTCGCATAATCTTCGGCTGAGTATGTAGTCTTAACTGGGAGGAAATGGGCTGCTTTCGTCAATCTATGCACAATCACCCATATAGAATCATACCTGCCTCGAGAACGAGGTAATCCCATAATAAAATCCATGTTGATTACTTCCCATTTCCAAGTAGGAATTTCTATCGCTTGCAATAAGCCTCCTGGCTTCTGATGTTCAACTTTTACTTGTTGGCAATTTGGACATTGTGCTACAAATTCGGCTATGTCTCCTTTCATGCCATCCCACCAATATATTAACTTGAGTTCATGATACATTTTGGTGGTACCTGGGTGAATGGAATACCGAGAGCAATGTGCTTCTTCTAGAATTTGTTGGCGCAATTCCGCCACATTCGGCACACATAGCCTGTTTCGGTATCCATAGACTTTTCATATTAGCTTCTTATCACACCAGCGGAGTTCAGAGCATCCTTTTCCAAGTCTTACATGCATTTATACATATTATATTATATATGGATCGAGCCGTACGTTCCTCGGCACTAACATATTATATTTATGGATCGGGCCATACGTTCCTCGGCACTAACATATTATATTTATGGATCTGGCCGTACGTTCCTCGGCACTAACATATTATATTTATGGATCGGGCCGTACGTTCCTCGGCACTATTATATTATATATGGATCGGGCTGTACGTTCCACAACACTATCAGTTATGTTATAATCTATGCCTGTCATACGCCGTAGAGTCAGTTTCAGTCATATAGAGTTACGCAGAAATTCTCAGATGTTAGCCACAGATGCATTCAATTATTGAGAATGGTTTTCATGATTCATCTGTACTTGATGTTCTTATTCTTTATATACTCAGTACATATTCCGTAAGGACCCCTCTCTTCGGGGGGCTGCGTATCATGCCCGCAGGTACAGACGCTTGATTCGGTGATCCTCCAACTTAGGATTTCCAGTCAGCTGTCTTGGAGAGTTTCGTTGTTCTGGAGCCTAGACGTTTGGTACAGATCTTCTGATGTATTTATATATGGTTGTCCAGGGGTACGACAGGGCCCTGTCCCGTCATATTTCACTGTTAGTACTCTTAGAGGTCTGTAGACATGTGTGTGGGTTGTAAATAGATTATGATCAGTTGTGTCTATGTGGTCGTTGTGGATGTTTCTGTTGGTTGTGGCAGCCTTGTCGGCTTGCGTAGTATATTGACATATGGTGGCAGCCTTGCCGGCTTATGTATTATAATGATATATAGTGGCAGCCTCGTCGGCTTGCGTATTTGATTTCGTTGTGATTGCATAGGGGACAAATTGTCTTGATATGTGACGTTGAGAACCTTCTGGTCTATGTCGATTCCCATGTTGTCTATAGTGTCAGTCTGATTAGGTCTAACAGGTATACATATAGGTGTCCAGCTCGGGCATTAGTCATGGCTCACGGGGCTGGGTCGTGACAGAAGTGGTATCAGAGCAGTTCATCCTCAGAGTGTCTACAAACCGCGTCTAGTAGAGTCTTGTTTATCGGTGTGTTGTGCACCACATCTATAAACAGGAAGCTACAGGACATTTAGGATGTTACTTTTTCTTCTTATTCTAGATCATGTGATAGAGCCAAGAGATAGGAAATGATATCCCTTATATATTGACCTTTGATTTCAGCAGGAGAATGGTGTCGACAAGAGAAGGTAAATAATGCTACTGGGAGTTACAGAAGTAAGATATTTTATCGAGGTTACGTTATCAGAAATTGTATATACAGAATGGAAACCTGGCCATCATCAAGGTAAGTTATTGAAGTATAGTAAGAAAATGGATTGAATATATATATATATATATATATATATATATATATATATATATATATATATATATATATATATTGTTGATAAGTTCAGTTATAAGGTATGAATAGAAGAAGCTGAACGAATTAGTAAAAAGATAAGTAAGCAGGGTACATGTCAGGTACGGTATGAATGTTGCAGGTGTGATTGAAACCTGCAGTTAAAAATTGAAAGGGAAAGTAAACAGGAAAGTGTAACAGGTACAGTTCGAGTTGGACATACGAGGTAAGTTCATCACTTTCATACTGTTATTGATATGGGGAGCCCTGTGCGGCTATGATATGATATAATATATACATATATATGTTGGCCCTGTGAGGCATTGTTGGTATTTCCTGCGTGCAGGTTTTGGGATAGTAAGAAATATAGAGGAAACTCTGCCAAAATTTTCCTAGAAATAAAAGGAGAATGAGATATAAGTTCGTAAAAAGTCTTGGAAGGTCATGTCAATAGTAATGATAAGATTTGACTAAGTTGCAAGTACGTCTGACTTCGAGAAATAAAGTTAACGGTTGAATTGATAGTAATAGAAATTATGAGGTCGATATCGATATGGTAAATTTATCAGGTTGGATTAAAGTTTTAAGAGATACCCTCCATGTCATCCGTAAGAGGTATCATTCTTGTTTGGGAAATTTTAATTCGAAGAAGAAAATATGAGCAGCAAGTCTGGAATTCATTAGCAAGCAAATATTACCTTAGAAAAGCTCATGTTGAAGGGCAAAAATTTCTAGCAATTAAGTTTCACTTTTATTGAAAATTACAAAGCATACAGGAAGTAGTTTATGAACTAAATGATTCGTTCACGGCTCAAGAATAAATCTGGAGGTAAACCATGTGAATCAAGCAATAGAAGTCCTGTGGTGCATGTCGGATTCTAGTTTTTCTTCTGGTGGTGGTTGGAGAATGCTTTATGGTGACATTTTATTAGTTCTTAATCAACTAATTGGAGATGGAATTTGTGGAAGGAAAACCCAAACTTGTGGGCAGTCTAGGATCATGTATTTCATATGTTGTTGATGAAATGCTAGGATAATTCGGAAGGGCTAGTAATACTAAGGGATGATTTGGAAAAAGGTGGCAAATCTTAACAAAACATTTTATCGAGGTATCGAGTGAACCGATAAGTAGGGATAAACTACGACGAGTTTACAGTTAAAAGGAGTAATAGTATGATTAAGATAAAAGTACGGAGGAGGAAGAATTATGACAAATTATGAAGGTATTGATAAGACAGCTTGTGAGATATTAAGGATAAGATTGATCAGAAAGGGTGAAGGGTTAAGTACGCCTATTCCGCAGAGTGTAATTAAAACATAGTAAGAGTCCTGAATAAGGTTAAGAAGTGTTACGTTATAGGATGGATTACGAACAGGATGTAATGTAAATACCATAAGGATTGTTATAGAAATGAGTAAAGCCTAGCAAGGAAGTAACTAAAGGAAAATGAGCAACGAGACAGAATGAGTGCCAAAAATGATTGGTATGATAAGAACAAATAGGGATGAACAGAATATGTTTTGAAAATGAGAAAGGGGTTATGTAGAAGTAGTGTTCTCCGAAGGATACAGGAGTAGCATGAGATTCCTCGTGCATAGCATAAAAGATGGACATAGACTGGAGAAATGGTAAGGAAATTCTAAAGGAAGCATCCAAGATAGATGCAATTAATTGCGTATGGGTATAGAACGAAAGGGAAATATATAACTATGAGCGTAAAAGTAGAGCACAACAGTGAGGCTATAAGATAAGATCGTTATTTAGATAAACTAATATGAATTTGAGTAAGTTAGAAGTCAGTTTTGGGTACGCAGCAAGGGGAGCATAAGGCATAAAAGAGTACTACTTGAATATGACTTCACCTCGGAAATAGTGAAATCCATAAAGGACAAGGACTGTAGGCCTAAGGAATAAATAATGTATTGTGAGTTTATTAGAGGAAACAGATGATATCCGTGGGGATAAAGATAGTGTTATAAGATAGCTGGGACACTTATCATCAAAAAAATAAGTGCTACCTAATTGAGAATTTGAAACAACTATAAGCACTAGCTAATTACTGATCGGAATAAATGGAATGTGGCTTTGGATAAATTGCTACATTAATTTCATTATTCGAGTACCAACCATCATTTGAGATTTTATACTATATATAGAAAGGTTCTCGTCACTTCGTGATTTTGTTAAGTTTTCGTACGAGGATAATCAAAGTTATAAATTATAAAGAAAGGACATGGATATGGTACAGTATATCAAGTGAATTGGAAAAGAGTCAGATGAATTTGGGATTGAAAATGGGGACATAGAACAAAGTATACATAGATAATGATATAAGTACACCCTAAAGGGGGGAAGCGGGTGAAAGAAATGCAGGCGTAAGATGGAAACAATTGACACTGCAATATATTTGATACAGATGCTTAAACTTTAAGTGAGATCCCTTGCTGAGACAAGTTAGTAAGATCCGAAAGTCAGCAATGAATGGATAGAAGTCAGGATGGTATTTGAGACGGTGCGGAGAAGCTTCTGTAAAGGACTTGAATGATATGGCATTACAAAGTGGGTGCTTATGAAAAGAAAGAGTATGCCAAAAGAATGGTAACGAGTAACTTAAAAGATATTATAAAGGATAGCAAGGCTATATTGGATTAGAGTTTAAGATGTTGGCAACAGAGTTATTGGCTAATGATATTGTGACACGTAAGTAGCGAAGGAGAAGGGATAGGAAATCTCTCCTATAGTAGGATATGAGAAAACCAAATGGTGAATAAAGGAAAGGAAATGAGCATGACAAGAAAGGCTACGAACGAGTTTAGGTACGAATATGTAAAGCATAATGAACCAGGAGAAGGAAGGACTACAACTAAGGTTAGACATACTTTATACAAGTTGTACAAGAATAGTTATGCAACCTATGAATATTAGTATACCAGGAATGAGACCAAGCGAGTACTTGATAACAAGAATAAGGATTCAGTGATAATAGTGCGGTTGCGATATTTTGGATACATTAAGGAAAAGTGTAAGATGGTTTGAGGCAAAACTACAGAGATATAATTAGTACTGAGGGCAAAAGCCATAGTTGAGCCCCGATACCATTGAAGGTACGAGAGAAGAATGCAAGGTAAAGCATAAAAACTGGTGAAATGATGCTAAGGTATTTCCCGAGCTAATTTGAGCACTTACGCATATTCCGATGCGTGATAGGAAAACTAAGAGCAAATTTAAGTAAAGGGGCAATAGAAGAGTTTAAAGTAAAGATAAAGAAACGACACGAGATAATATGCCTAAGATGTTACAAGTTGGATTAAGGGAAGTTGTGATATGGTTTAACCGAGACGATTAGAACAAGTGGGTTACTGGTTACTGGATGACAGTGAAGTTATAATATGAGAGGACCCTAGCTCTATTTGATAAGCCAACCCTAAAGATCAAGATCAAGAACTTAAAGCAAGTGATAGTTAAAAACCTTTAAAAGAAAGTCAGAAAGTGACACATGATACTGAAGATTCCAGAATACGAACTGTAACAGTGGAGTAAAGCAAGGATATTGGAGTAGAAAAATGTTACACTCTGGGAAATTTCGTTTCACTCGTAGAATCTACGAAGAATCTACAGGTTACCAGAGGCATGCAATACTCCAAGGATATTAAAGTCTAATGAACCGATGAGGGACGTCTGCGCGTTATAAGAATCTTATTTAAAGATTAAGAGGTAAGATGAAGGAAACGATATCTTAAGGGAGTAACTATAGGAGAAGAAGGAGTCGAGTTAAGACTAAGCGCATAAGGGAGAGAGTAAGATTTCAGCGGAAGAGCTCGCAATACAACTGACAACCGACTACGAAGTAAAAAAGAAAGTAAAGGCAATGACGTGGAATTATTACCTCGAGAAGCAACAAAAAGAGGAAATATTACAGGAATGACTATGTAGAGATCTGGAATGCGTTATAGTGAATTATAGCGAATCGACCAATGGAAGAGGTATGTGAAGGACATAATTGAATAAGAGAACACTTGAGAAAGTATTGGGAGTTCAGGACCAGTTTAACATTCGAGGATAAATGTTCTAAAGGGGGGAAGGATGTTATACCCCGTATTTTTGCACGTCGGATCATTCGTAAGCTAATCGACGTAAGTTTAAGGATGAGATTATTTTTGGGATATGAGACAAGGGCTTTTAATCCCCGATTTTAATGAGTGCACGATTACTTTTAAATTTAATTGGTGTAGAAATATTAATGGAGATTAGGGATTAATTAATTATGATTAGTTTATTAAGTGGACCCCACTACAATACATGGATAAATATAATTGGATCATGGAGGATGACATGTCATAGTTGGACACATGTCATTTTGGTTGGACATGTGTCAACATTATGGGGTACAAAATGACTCATATTGCATTCATAATTCATTCATCAAAGTGTATTTTAGTGAGAGAAGCTCTCAAGCTTAAGAGAGAGGGAGAGGGATTCGGCCATGGCCATCGGAGCTTGTGAAGCTCACGGCCATGGCAACTTGTGGAGGAAACTCACGGCCAGCCCTTGGCATAATTAAATTGCTAAATATTCGAGTTCAATTGGAGGAAAAGATGGAGGAAGATCACGGCCATGGTTGGTCTTAGCCAAGCTTGTTAAGGTAAGGTTTAATACTTTCCTACATGTTTTAGAAATGATTTGGTCTTTGTATGAATTGGTGGATTTGGAATTGAATGCAAGAATTGTGTATGTTAATGTCGAGGAGTTGTTTGGGCCGTGTAGGGGCTGCTCTAAGTAAAAATGGTGGATTAATTTTAATTAATGTTGTAGTTGTTGTTGTCATGGATTATGTGATGAAAGTGATGAAATTGGATGGTTAAAGTTGAAGTTGTATTTGTTTTGTGGGCTGTTTTAAGGACTTATTATGATGTTAAGGTAGTTTTCTTGCATATGAATAATTGATGTTGTTGTCAGGTATGTGTTGATATGATTCGCAAATTTGGATGAAAAGAGTGTATGAGATAATGTCTAAGAAGCGTATGTGGTTTGTTTGGTGTATTTGTAGACGTTCGTGAGCTTATCGGACATCTCTATGTTGTTAATTAGGGGCTGTTTTGGGACGGGTTGCCATTCTTGTTGAGTTGGAAGATTAAGTGTAATTAGAGTTATGCACCATGTTGCTATACTGGCTGGACTGTTATAAGGTCTCGATGAAATGTTACGACTATAGATTGTTAAGAATAACTAGAATACGTCGTAGTCGTTTGGTTGATTACTATTGAATGTTGTAATGTATGGGTTGATTGGAACGTTATGCGGGCTGTTCGGAGTATCCTTGAATCATGTCTTGGTTAGTTTCGATATAATACTTGAACGTGTGGTTGTTGATGTTGACTTGGTTGTTATGTGGTTGGTTTGAATAAAGGGGAACGTCGTCTAATTTTCGAGAAATGAACTACTAACGTTGGGATACATTTTGAACCTTCCCGTAACTTAACGATAGTTCTTGACGTCTTAATATAGGTTGAGACACTTCGGGCAGCGTATACGTATTGTGTTACGGATAAGCGTTAAAGGTATGTAAAGTTATCCTTTCTTTCTTTTTGGCATGATCCTTATCATATGAACGAACAAAGTGAGCAAGCGAGTTCCAAAGACTCTATTCTTAGAGAGTGTAGAGATATTTGTATCGTTGGACTCCTATGTTTTATGTCCATAACTCCCAGAGACTTTTCATATTAGCTTCTTGTCTCACCAGAGGAGTTCAGAGTATCCTTTTCCGAGTCTTACATGCATTTATACATATTATAATATATATGGATCGGGTCGTACGTTCCTCGGCACTAACATATTATATTTATGGATCGGGCCGTACGTTCCTCGGCACTAACATATTATATTTATGGATCGGGCCGTACGTTCCTCGGCACTAACATATTATAGTTATGGATCGGGCCGTACGTTCCTCGGCACTATTATATTATATATGGATCGGGCTGTACGTTCCACAGCACTATCAGTTATGTTATAATCTATCCCTGTCATACACCGTAGAGTCAGTTTCAGTCATATAGAGTTACGCAGAAATTCTCAGATGTTAGCCACAGATGCATTCAATTATTCAGACTGGTTTTCATGATTCATCTGTACTTGATGTTCTTATGCTTTATATACTCAATACATATTCTGTACTGACCCCTCACTTCGGGGGGCTGTGTTTCATGCCCGCAGGTACAGACGCTCGATTCGGTGATCCTCCAGCTTAGGATTTCCAGTCAGCTGTCTTGGAGAGCTCCGTTGTTCCGGAGCCTAGACTTTTGGTACAAATCTTCTGATGTATTTATATATGGTTGTCCAGGGGTACGACGGGCCCCTGTTCTGTCATATTTCACTGTTAGTACTCTTAGAGGTCTGTAGACATGTGTGTGGGTTGTAAATAGATTATGATCAACTGTGTCTATATAGTCGTTGTGGATGTTTCTGTTGGTTGTGGCAGCCTTGTCGGCTTGCGTAGTATATCGACATGTCGTGGCAGCCTTTCCGGCTTGTGTATTATAATGATATATAGTGGCAGCCTCGTCGGCTTGCGTATTTGATTTCGTTGTGATTGGTTGAGACTCTGCAGGGGACAAATTGTCTTGATATGTGACGTTGAGAACCTTTGGGTCTATGTAGATTCCCATGTTGTCTATAGTGTCAGTCTGATTAGGTCTAACAGGTATACATATGGGTGTCCAGCTCGGGCACTAGTCATGGCTCACGGGGCTGGGTCGTGACATATGCTGGGGATCATGATGATTTACGATCGCAGTTTACGGGCCGTATTTCAATTTACGGAATTCCAAGTCGTATTTAACCATTTGAACATTTAGCAGAGAGTTGAAGTTTTGTAAGTTGAAATACGACATGGTAGTTTACGGGCCGTATACCACTTTACGGTCCGTATTTCATTTTACGATCGACTGGGCCAAAGTGCAAATCTGTAACTTTCACGTCTTCAAAACCTATGATTAGTCATTATGGAGCATAACCTATCTCTTGTTCCCATTTCCTTTGAAACCTTACATAGGGTCGTCAAACGTCGTTCCCTTCTGATTAAAACATCGTATACTCGTATTCTTCATTAGTCTATTCGTTGTACGTTCACAGGTGTAACAGCCAGCTCCCGAGGCCCAGTACCTGAGCCTCCAGCTCCTTAGCCAGGGGCGGAGGATAGGTCCATGAGAGATGCAGTTCAGCTACTGACCAGATTAGTAGCAGGGCAGGCTCGAAGGCATGGACTAGGAGTTGACCATGCGGATAGATCTGATAGTTTGAGGGCTCGTGATTTCTTAAGTTGTAATCCTCCAGAGTTTTTCGGGTCAAAGCCCGAGGATGATCCGCAGGAGTTTATTCGGCAGATGCAGCGTACATTGAGGATAATCAAGGCTTCTGAGACTGAGTCTGTTGAGTTGGCTTCACATCAGTTGCGGGATGTAGCTGTTAATTGGTATGAGTCGTGGGAGTTATCTAAGGGCGAGGGTGCTCCTCCAGCAGTATGGGATGAGTTTGTGGAGACTTTCCTTGGCCACTTCCTGCCTCCAGAGATAAGGCGAGCTAGAGTTGATAGATTATTACATTTGAGGCAGAGTGGCAGGAGCGTTCGAGAGTACATTCTTGAGTTTGATTCGTTGGCTAGATATGCGCCTACTATTGTAGCTGATATGGCTGATAGAGTGCATCGTTATGTGATGGGGCTTGATCGTTATTTGATTGATGGCTGTATAGCAGTGGCTCTTCAGCCAGGTATGGATATTGCTCGGGTACAGGCATATGCACAGGGGGTAGAGGATCGACACAGAGGACGTCAGCCAGATAGAGATTACGACAGAGGCCAGCATGAGAGGGCTAGATCGGCAGGTTATCCTGGTGAGTTTCGAGGTAGGCAGCCTCAGCAGTATATTAGATATTCTTCCCAGCCAGCACGGAGTGCACCCCCACAGTTCACAGGTAGGAGATTTGACAGCACAGGGTATTCAGGAGCCGGTCAGAGCTCCAAAGCTTCGGGTTCGCAGATGAATAGAGGTTTGAGTCAGTCGAGGCCACCTTTGCCTCGGTGTTCTCGGTGTTCTCACGACCCAACCCCGTGGGCCATGACCAGTGCCCGAGCTGGACACTCGTATACAAACCTGTTAGATATAGTCAGACTAAAACTAAAGACAGTATGAGGACTTGTAAAAGCAACTAAAGATTCATAACGTCACATATCATAAACTTGTCTCCTGAGGAGTCACAGCTAACCAAAGCATAACACAATACCCAAGCCAACAAGGCTGCCACTATACACAGGGATATCCAAAGCAAACCATATAGACACAGCTGACCAAAACCTATATACAACCCACACATGTCTACAGACCTCTAAAAGTATAAAAGTGAAATATGACAGGACAGGGCCCCGCCGTACCCCTAGACATATACATAAGTCTATATCAAAAGATCTGTACCAAAATAGTCTAGGCTCCGGAACAATAGAGCTCTCCAAATAGCTGAGCAGATGTCATAAGCTGGAGGATCACCAAATCGAGTATCTGTACCTGTGGGCATGAAACGCATCCCTCCGAAGAAAGGGGGTCAGTACGAGATATGTACTAGGTATATAAAACATGAAATACAAATAGGAGAATCATAACTAAATAGAAGATTACAGAAGGCAAGTACGATAATATATAAGGGATAAATGCATAAAAATTCATTCATTTACAAATCAAGCAGTCCACAAACTTTTAGAGATAGAGAGAGGAGAGTTAGAAAGACAAAGTGGAGAATCGAGCAAGTTCGAGGCCCCGAATCCCCAGTCTCGTGAAGGATAAATTGTAGTACGAGTTGTTGTCGTCGTTTTAAGCTAATTATTGAGTTTGGGGGATGATGTTTCGTGATTGATCTGCTGCTAAGGTATGTATAAGGTTCCTCTTATGTTATTAAAGTTTTTATTTAGAGTTTTAACGGATTAGAACGGAGGAAATAATGTTAAAAGCTCATTTGGCATTTTTGGGAGGTTTATGAAGGTGGGGCTTTTTCAGTGGAGTTAAATGGATGTAAATATCTAAGTTATGATGTATATTGATTGTCGATATTGTTGTTTGACGTTGCTGATAATTTAGCTGAATTGGATTTTCGGGTTTGTCCAGTTTATAAAGGAAATGACGTCGAAATTCCGTTTGAAATAGAGATAAGTTTAAGGGATTGAATTTAAGGATATATATTGGATGGATTGTTGCAGTAAATTAAGTATATTGTTGTGTTTTTGAGATTTATTTGTTGTTGGGCTGTTGTGGTGATATACCGAATTGGGAGATACTAATGATATAGGGGAGATGCTGCCAATTTCGTTTTAGAATTAAGTTATCAATTAATATATATGATATACGAAAGCCTTCTTAAGTCACGTGCATATTCTTACGATTATAGGTTTGGCATACAAATTGTGAAAATTTCGTGATTAAGTTGAGATCCTTCGACGACGTAAGGTATGTAAAGCTATTCCCTTCTTAATTTTTGGCATGGTCTATGTGAGACAAACAGATGACGAATGTATAAAATCCAAAGAAAATCCTATTCTTAGAAACACTAGGATGACTAATGTTCTTGATTTCCAGAAGCTATGTTATTGTCACGACCCGAACTAGGGCCATGACAAGCGATCGAGCTTACCCTGCCCGATGTCCCAACTTACGTCACTTGATCCACAATATGGCGTTTTTTTTTTTGAAATTTGTAAACACGATACCAAAGTCAACACGTTATTCAGAACGTCTCAAGGCGTGTTACACACATACATACATACATGCGCCTGACATAGGGCCAGGCGAGCCAAAAAGCCTTACACCAATTCTGTACGACAAAATGACGATCGACAAAACCAAACAGTACTCATGACACCCACGCTGTTCGCAGACTCCTAAAGAGTATGACTTACAAGACATATATACAAAATTATACCGAAATAAGAACAGCCTCCGGAACTAGTGGAGCTGTCTGACTTCCCAAAGCTGTCTCCCCCTAAATAGCTGGATCGCCGGGTCGCGTCCCTGGACCTGCGTGGCATGAAACGCAGCCCCCGTAAAAAGGGGGTCAGTACGAGATATGTACTGAGTATGTAAAGCGATAATAAATCATAACTAGCACATAGTTTAGGGAAGAAGTGGTCGTAACCAGCCCAATACCTGCAGTCTTCGCTGATAGAAGCAGAAACGTGTACGCAAGGTCTTAACAGTCCTTAAGTAATTAACACAATCCATCCAACATATTCAAATAAGCAATGTAGTCTAACACTTTCTTTCAAGCAAATAATACGACGTAACGTACGTGCCGCTTCCGGCTCAACAATATACTATAGTAGCCCCATCGGGCAGCCGCTTCCGGCATAATAATAATATAATAGCCCCATCGGGCAGCCGCTTCCGGCATAATAATAATATAATAGCCCCATCGGGCAGCCGCTTCCGGCATAATAATAATATAATATAATATATAAATTAAAATAGATCGTAGGTGAAACGCAGTGGCAAAACCTCGCACCCCTTTCGGAGTGGTTTTTGAAATTAGCATACTTAGACATAAGCTGAGGCCATAGCTCGCTCAGGCATAAGCCGAGGCCATAGCTCACTCAGTGATCAGCTGAGGCCATCGCTCACTCGGACATAAGCTGAGGCCATAGCTCGCTCAGACATGAACTGAGGCCATCGCACCCCCTTCGGAGTGGTTTTGGAAAAGGCTAGATAATAAAATATCGCACCCCCTTCGGAGTGGTTTTGAACAGTCTAAATAATAAAATAACGCACCCCCTTCGGAGTGGTTGTGAAGTCTAATTCATATTCCCTTTAGCTTGAGACCGACAATTAGTAAGTTTAAATAATAATTCCTGGTTGAAATCATTAGCAACCCACAACAAAGTTTCAATGAATCCAATTCAGCATGAAAGACTAGCAACCGTACAGAACTATGTCAAATGGAGCAATACGAGAGGTCTCGGGCCTTGTGGGCCCACCTCGGGTCAAGTCGGGGTGACGCACAAAATTTACGTGCATTAGGTCTAATGAAGTCATCCGTGAAAGTTTCGGGGCGATCGGGTTACATTTATGCAAGTTATGGAGGTTTACCCTTTTTCCCACAAGTGTGCTCTTTAAGGTTCAATTCTACTGAATGAATAGTGCCAAAAATCTAACTCGGATTCCTATGAACGGAATGATCCCCGAGGCTCAAATCAAGACCTAGCACAACTAGGACATGCCAAAGGAAGGAAAGGGACAGCTTTACATACCTTTCTTGCCTTTTACGATCGCCAAAGCTCAAATCCCGTTTCGCCAAAAACCTACAAATGGTCACATTTACCAATTACTATTCATAAGGCTTGAAGTCCCAACTTTGATTTAGGATTTGCCTACCGAAATTTCGGCAGCACCTCCCCTATAAACATAACATCCCCGAGACTTAGCTCGGCTTAAAGTATCAACACAGCAACCCAACAACAACATTCACAACAACAACAAGCATCACACAACACATAATATGGCGTAACTAGCCATCTTTCTGACATAGCGTAACATCTTTCATTCCGACCTTACATTTCCAAACTAATCTTACCATTTTCATATTCGTCACTTATCAAGGTCATTACAACATACTTCGGAGGCATATCATATCGTTTTCACTGAATATTCATAAAGTATACACAATATACAAGTTTCCTACTAAGGGCATATTTCACCCACAACTTCCAACCTTTTAGCAACATGTTCATGATATGTGTCTATCTTTCAACTACATCAATGACAACCATAATTTGCCTCTTAATACTTTCATTTCCACATTTACACAAACCATAATTAAGTTGTATAATTTCCTTTAACAACTTAACAACCATTTTTGCATAATAACAAGAGCCATTATTCTTCCATTCGTTTCATAATATCACAATTAACATACTAGTGAAATTTAATTCACCTTCCCTCCTAGACATAGCACCACACGGCCACACACTAGAATTTCCAACTTACACCAATTCATTCGACTTTCATTTCTAATACAATTTCTACCATAACAATGACTAGATTTCAACAAAAATTCAACTCATCATATACATGCAACATATGCATACCCACGGCCACATGCACTTCATCCCAACACACAAATTTTCATGCTCTTCATTCATTCCCACACACTACAACATATATACATATATTCCATGATATAAAAATGGTAGAAGTCTTACCTTTTCTCAACTCCTTCACTTGTCACCCAAGCTACTTTCTTGCCAAAGTAATTATACCACCTTGTAGAGAATCTTGCACTTAGTAGTATTACACAACAATTTCAATTTTTTTGTTCAAGATTGAAGGACTAGAATTTTTTTCTTTTCTTTCTTTCCTTTCTTTCTCCCTTACCCGAAACCCTCTTCTTCTTTTCCTCTCAATTTCTTTTGTTTTCTTGAACCTTCTATAAGATAAGTATGACTTATATAATATAATCCATTTTATAATTGTCACATGGAAATTAATGAATCCATGGACTTGGGCCATGTTGGCCGGTTGGGCCTTCCCTTTGGGCCTCATTTTTCTTATTTGTTTTTTGAGTCCAATAGGCTACATTTCGTAATTCATGAGGCAAGTTTCCAAAATTCCAATTTTGCCCTTGGCCTCCTTTCGCAATTCCACACCAACACATTCATAGCCAACACATTCATACCAAGTAAGGTCCAAATATGGCCTTATTCATTTCAAGTCAAGTTACTTCAAATTTTTCGAATATGCGAAGATGCCGGATGTAACAGTTATTAAGTCCTGATACGTGTCTGTGATTCCTGAAGTCCTATTTGATATAATCCATAGTGACATTCGAGGGGTACTTGACATGACTGTTGTCTTTAATACTCAAGTGTTGGTTAATTCTACTTATTCTATTCAGTCTCAGATGAGGATTTAGTTTGCATATGGTTTCTCACTACTCTGCTCGTGCATGCCGTTAATATATCTTTCACCGAGTCTCGGGCCGGGTATGTTTTCGTGCACAGTTTCACTGCATTGTTCACCGAGTCCCTCACTAGAGGGCCAGGTACGTATATATATATATGATGATATGATTATGTGATGATGGCACCGAGTCCCTTGTGGGTCGGTATGGTATATGATGACTTTATTCACCGAGTCCCATAATGGGCCGGATATAGTATATGATATAGACATGCATGATTGTCATCTCGTAAGGAACAGGTGCATTGGTATCCTTGATTATCATACTTGCCTTCTGTTACCTTTTATTTAGTCTTGATCTTCTTTATTCTATTTCATGCTTTATTTACTCAGTACATATCTTGTACTGACCCCCTTTTTTCGGGGGGCTGCGTTTCATGCCCGCAGGTACAGACACTCGGTTTGATGATCTTCCAGCTTAGGACTTCTGCTCAGCTGTTTTGGAGAGCTCCATTGTTCCAGAGCCTAGATTATTTTGGTACAGATCTTTTGATGTCGATTTATACATGTCAAGGGGTACGGCGGGGCCCTGTCCCGTCATATTTCACTTGTACACTCTTAAAGGTCTGTAGACATATGTGGGTTATATATCTGACTGTGTCGATATGGTTTGTTTTGGATCTCCCCGTATATAGTGGCAGCCTTTTCGGCTTGCATATTGTGTTATGCTTTGGTCAGCTGTGACTCCTCAGGAGACAGGTTTATGATATGTGGCGTTGTGAAGCTTTCGTTTGTTTTTACAAGTTTCCATACTGTCCTTAGTTTCAGTCTGACTATATCTAGCAGGTTCGTATACGAGTGTCCAGTTCGGGAACTAGTCATGGCCCATGGGGTTGGGTCGTGACAAATGTGGTATCAGAGTAGTTCATCCTCGGAGTGTCTACAGACCGTGTCTAGTAGAGTCTTGTTTATCGGTGTGTTGTGCACCACATCTATAAATAGAAAGCTACAGGACATTTAGGATGTTACATTCCTTTCATATCTAATATCGTGCGATCTCGTCCAGTCATAGGAAATGAAATTCCTTATACTAACCCTTGAATTCAGCAGAAGAGCAGCATCGACAGAAGAAAGTGACTGATGATATTGGAAGTTACAAAGTACACAGGTAAGCAACGGTGCGAAAGATGCATGTCGGATAAGGTAAGAATATTGAAGTATGATTGAAATGTAAAGTTGAAGAATGAAAGGGAAGGTAGATAGGAAGGTATAACAGGACAAATCGCTAAAGGATCAGGTACGTCTAGAGGTGTGATATATGAGGTAAGTTTTGACATCTTTATACTTTTACTTGAAATTGGGAGCCCTGTGTGGCTGAGATATGTCATATATACATTAGCCCTGTGAGGCGTTGCTGGTATTTGTTGCGTGCAGGTTTTGGATAGTAAAGAAATATAGAGGAAACTCTGCCGAAATGTTTCTAGAATTTAAAGGAGATAAGATACAAGCTTGTAATATGTCATAACGAGAAAAGATGTTATGTAAAAAGTAATGGCAGGACGGGATTAAGTTAGGAGTATCGTCCACCGCTACAAGAGATGTGTTAAATATTGTTGAATTGAAAATAGCAGCGATTGTCAGTTCGACATTGATATGGTAAAGAGAAATGCTAGAGTAAATTAGGGAGACTGGTAGTACTTAAACATGACATAAAAGAGAAAGGATAATTCCAATAGAGTGATACTGAAGTACTGATTAGATGGATAAGAACGAGTAAAATATGACAAGTTTATTAGCAAAATAAAATAACAGCATGACTGAGACAGGGGTACGAAATACGAAGGTTATAACGAATGAGATCAAGAAGTGGCACTCTATAGAGTTGATTATGATCAGGGTATAATGAGAACGTAGCAAGAACTTTAATACAAAGTAAGTGAAGTGTAGCGAGGAAACAACTAAAGATGTGACATGTTCTACATGAATAAAAAGTGAATACAAGTGTGAAACCAATAAGCGAGCCATAGGGCAGTAGATAAGAAAGCTTATAAGATCTTGTTGGGGGAAGATCCAGCATAGAGGTTTCGTAATGACGGAAATGATAGCAAGCAAAAGGAAAAAGGAAGTCGACTTGAAAGAGAAATTAGAGAAAAGTGATATGGCACAGTAGTAACAGTTGTGATTTGTATAATTGAGATCACGAGTGATATTTTTGGCTGGATGTAAAAGACCAATACTGTGGAAAGATGAATAACGAAATAAAATTATTGTTAGGCAAGGGATCAGCATAATAAGAATGAGAGGGGATGATCAGAATGAACAAAATAAGTTTTGGAAGCGAAGAATGGACTGTATAAAAGTAATATATCCTAAAGGACAAGGCGCTATTGAGTTAAGAATAGGGTTCCTCGTGCGAGGAATGAAGGATTGATTATAACGGGAGGTAATAAGATAAATTGAGAAGGAATGAATCAAAAGGAATAAGTATGGGTGTAGGAAGAAAAGGAAATATGCGAAGTATTCGCACTTAAGAAGTAGCCGTATAAAAAATAAAGGAAGATGCATCTCCTATGAATATCCTATACCAAGATAGAATAAGTAAAGTATATAAAGGAATAAGCTAGAAAGAAAAATGTGGCCATCAGTTATGAGTTTACCGTACGACGATAAAACAATAACGCAAGACTATCACCAACGACAAATACGACATGATTATGATTTGGTTTTGAAATCAATGTTGAGTGCAACACAAGAGTAGAAAAGTATGAGGCATAAGAGGTATTAGTTGTGCATGAGACTTAGATCCTTCAAAATAAAGATGGCAGGTTTAAGAGAAAATGCAGTTACGGTCACTATAAGTTGACTACGGGAAAGAGAGGAATAAGTTGAGATGGGAAGAAAAGAGTAGGATGACGCTATAAGTGAATTCTGAGTATTGAAGAATGGAATAAGTGACATTACATGGATAATACGGATAGCTAGAAATACTACTATTTCAGGCATCCCTATGGAACAGAAGTTGTTAATTTGAGTGGATGTAGACATTGACTCATAACTAATGGTTCAGCTAAGTAAAATACAACCTTGTTTGGGTTGCTGTGTTGGTTGTATTACTTGGTTGCAAAACTGCAAGATGAGCACGTTAATACTTCACATATGAATATGATATAGTATAATAAGGGAATTGACAAAAGAGATATATGAGTTCGAGATTGGAAGTGAGGTAACAGAGATAAGTAAGACCCTTAAAGGGGGGAAGCGAGTAAGGAAAATACAAGTGTAGGGATTGAAACGAGGGATACTGAGATGTGATAGATATAGACTTTTATGTAGAAATGAGTCTAATAGCTAGTAAATAAGTGGACAAGAATCGAACGGGTATCTGAGACTGTACTGAAAATCATTGTAAAGACCTTGAACAACATGACATTGAGAGCGGATAACTCAAGGAATATTGTAAAGGATAGCGATGCTATGTTGGAATACAGGCAAAAGAATTGACAATTGAGTCGTTTGATAATGATATAGATATTTGTAAGTGACGAATAAGAGGGACATAAAGCTTTCTATTGTAGAATATAAGATGTGATAATCAGGGGACAAACAAAGGAAAGAAAAGAGTATGACGAGATAAGTTACAAAAAAAAAAAAAAAGAGTTTTGTTATGTATGATATGTGTAAAGTAGAACGAACCAAAGGAAGGGAACTTTATGAATAAGTTTATATGTTCATTCACGAATCACACAAGAACGGTTATGTAACTTGCAAGTATTTACATGTCGGGAATGAAACCGATTAGGTACTTAAAAAGAGGAGTAAGAGGTAAGCAAGAATAGTTTGTTTGTGATACTCCGAGTCAGTTGTGGGAAAATATATGGTAAATTGAGTCGAAATGTTGAGTTAGAATTATCATTAAGGGAAAATAGGACAATCACTTTGAATATGATATAAGTATATGTTATATGTTTCCTACGATAGCCCTGAGGTGTGTTAGATTACTTCCGAATTCGATGGGATCATTGAATAAAGGGGGTTTTACCAGAAGGATATTACGCCTTGGAGCTTTAATTTTTGTATCATTGTGGTTATAGAGTATCCCAGAGGATTATGAAAATTCTCGAAAATTATGAAGCCTTTAATGAGTCGACGAGGGACACCCTCGACAGGACATTTCAGATTGAATTTATCTAGACTCTACATATGTGAATCAATACCATTTTCATGGTCATATGGAAGAACCAAAGTGGGAGAGATTTGCAAACCATGTGAGACTTAATACCATTATTGAGCAAGAAAAAGGATCGACGAGTCCGAGTATCAAGGAGGTTCTGCCAAAGTTTTGTTAAAGTTAATTGTGATCAATATATTTATGTGTGCTATGATCAGTAAGATACACAAGTGTAAACTGAAGAATGAAAGGTTAATAATAGTTGTAAATCGACTGAAAGGAGGGTTAAGATAATTTCTCTCGGGGATTAGAAGTAAGGTTGATGAACTAAGATTAATGTGATTCGGATAATGTGATATGATTATGAGAAGAGACTTAAGAGGGGAAGCAATGATAAGTAAGGAGTCATTCGAGAGGTGAGTTAGTATAAAAAAAGTAAGCTTAAATGAGTAAAGTACGAAACAAGAAAGAGAAAGAAACATGATTACATGTGTTTTAGGAAAGAGAGTAATGTGTCCCTTATAGAAATCAATATAACTGAAAGCATCAATCGGCTAAGGGAAGTTGAAGCTTATAGAGCAAAGATAAGTATTGAAAAGGACAATGAATTTAAAGCTTATAGAGGAATGATAAGTATTGAAGAGCACTTTAGGAATTGTGAAGGGTTGAGTGATAATAGTAAGCATTGGAATTGGATACAAGTATTAGTCTTCATTTAACATTCGAGGACGAATGTTTCTAAGAGGGGAAGAATGTTACACCCCAGAAAATTTCGTGTTACTAAGGCTACAGACGGCTTAATGTGAGCTCAAGGAGGAGAAAATATTACAAGTATAAGAAATGAAATTCTACTGTAGTAGCATGAGGATAGCATGAGTATGATATTTGGAATTCGTACAATATGATTGGAATGATACGTTAAAAGATATATAGCCCTCGTAACCGTAAGCTGAGGTGGGGCCCACATGATTAGATTTTTATAAAGGACATATGATAAGTTATATGGACAATAGATGTGAAGTTAAACACAACTCAAGAAGGACCCTTGAGCCAAATCCAAGTGTAAGCCCTCCAAAAAGATGTTTTTAAGTTACGTTTTTGGGTGATCTGACTTCGGGAGGCCATAACCCCATCATTATTTGGGAATTTGGGAAAACCACAAATATTAAAGTTGTAGATAATTGAATTATAGTTCCAACCATAGGTCGTGGGCCTTCATACGATGTAGGGATAAAAGGTTATGGACGTTTTAATGCAGCAAGGTCAAGTTGGGCAGGGGGCTCGGCCCAACCCGACTCAAGGTCGGTGGGAACCGACCCATGACCCATATATAAGGGCTAAATGCATACAAATTCATTCATTTACAAATCAAGCAGTCCACAAACTTTTAGAGAGATAGAGAGGAGAGTTAGAAAGAGAAAGTGGAGAATCGAGCAAGTTCGAGGCCCCGAATCCCCAGGCTCGTGAAGGATAAATTGTATTACGAGTTGTTGTCGTCGTTTTAAGCTAATTATTGAGCTTGGGGGATGATGTTTCGTGATTTATCTGCTGCTAAGGTATGTATAATGTTACACCTCATAAATTTCCTCGTGAACATACAATGAATAGACTAATGAAGAATACGAGTATGCGATGTTTTAATCAGAAGGGAATGACGTTTGACGACCCTAAGTAAGATTTTAAAGGCAATGGGAATAAGGGATAAGGTTATGCTCCACAATGACTAATTGTAGGTTCTGAAGACGTGAAAGTTGTAGATTTACACTTTGGCCCAGTTGGTCATAAATGAAATACGGACCGTAAAGTAGTATACGGCCCGTAAACCACTATGTCGTATTCCAACTTACCAAACTTCAAATTTCTGGCAAATGTTTAAATGGTTAAATACGACTTGGAATACGGACGGTAAATTGAAATACGGCCCGTAAACTGCGATCGTAAATCACCATGATCCTCAGCATACCTTTATGGTTTGATATGCTTAAATACGACCATGATATGCGGCCCGTAAACTGGAATACGGACCGTAAACTGGGTTTATGACCACTGTGCACTTTAGTTACTGTTCATTCCGGATCAGACTTTAAGTCAATAAAAGGAGACCTAAGCTCATTAAATTCATTTCATCTCCACGATATTTCTCTCTAGAAACTTCTAGAATGCTCTCTACTCTTCATCACAAGAAAATCAAATGAAATCCATGATAAATAACACCAAATCCATGAGACAAAGTGTGTGAAACCTAGCTAAAGCTCATCTCTCTCAAGAAAACCCAAAGGAAGTGAAGTAGGGTTTTGATGTTAGAGGAGTGATTCCACTCAAAGCTTGTTCAACCATCATCTAAGGTAAGTTTCATGATTAAACCATGTTTTTTAAGGTATTGGAAGGTTAAGATACTTGAATTGTAAAAAGACATAGGAAATGGGTCATTCATGAGTGAATAGTGTCACGGTTGGATAGTAGTTGGGCTGAATTATGAATGTTGGAGTGTTGTGATTATGAATACGTTATAAATGACATTTAGACCATGAAATAAGTATTATATATGAGGAAATGTGATAGTAAGCTATAACCATAAATGCGGAGAAATTGAAGATAAGTGGTGGATTGTGGTCAATGTATCTGAATTATAATTGTTGATTACGATTTTGTGAATGTTGTTGAGAGAGTTTGGGAGTTGATATAGGAAAACTAGTATAAACAAAGGAAGTGCTACCCAATTTTCCCCGGCACGGGCAGACACCACTAGTGGGTGGCATGAGATGATACCCCGGACGTGGGAGGCCTGGACGCAGGCTAATGTTATGATTATCACACCGATCCGATATGGACGGGCATCTTATACATTATTACACCGTACCTATATGGGCGGGCAGCTTATATATTTATGCACACATGACCTGATGATGACTATGAGTAAGCCAACATGCATTATTTCTTTTACACTGGATAGTCAGATACAGTTATTCCATATTAATACTTCTTGTATATCATTGCCTTATTTCCTTGTTTATGCCTCTCATACTCAGTACAATATGCGTACTGACGTCCGCTTTCTTTGGACGCTGTGATCATGCGCACAGGTAGACAGGGAGGAGAGCTCGACCCAGACCAGCAGTAGCTGTCAGCTGATTGAAAGCACTCCTTTGTTCGGAGGTGCTTATGACGATTCTTTTGTGTATATTCATGTATATGTATTTTTGGGCATGACGGGGTCTTGTCCCATCCTTATGTGTAGCACTCTAGTAGAGGCTCGTAGATGCGTAGTGTGGGTTAGATGGTCTCACGAGATGCTATTATATGTATATATTATTTTGATGGCTGAGAGGCATATGTATATAAAATTATTTATGTTTCCATATAAAATATGATTTTCCTACAATTTGAGTATAAAGTTGATAAAAGAGCATTAAATGAGTAAGATGAGTAGTAGAACGAGTGGTGCTCGGTGGCTAGCCCCGGGTACCCGTCACGGCCCCTAGCTGGGTCGTGACATATAAGGTTCCTGTTATGTTATTAAAGTGTTTATTTAGAGTTTTAACAGATTAGAACGGAGGAAATAATGTTAAAATCTCGTTTGGCATTTTGGGAGGTTTATGAAGGTGGGGTTGTTTCAGTGGAGTTAAATGGATGGAAATATCTGAGTTATGATGTATATTGATTTTCGATATTATTGTTTGACGTTGTTGCTGATAATTTAGCTGAATTGGATTTTCGGGTTTGTCCAGTTTATAAAGGAAATACTGTCGAAATTCCGTTAGAAATAGAGATAAGTTTAAGGGATTGATTTTAAGGATATATATTGGATGGATTGTTGCAGTAAATTAAGTATATTGTTGTGTTTTTGAGATTTATTTTTTGTTGGGCTGTTGTGGTGATATACCGAATTGGGAGATACTAATGATATAGGGGAGATGCTGCCCGTTTCGTTTTAGAATTAAGTTATCAATTAATATATATGATATACGAAATCCTTCTTAAGTCACGTGCATATTCTTACAATTATAGGTTTGGCATACTAATTGTGAAAAGTTCGTGATTAAGTTGAGTTCCTTGGACGACGTAAGGTATGTAAAACTATTCCCTTCTTTCTTTTTGGCATGGTCTATGTGAGACAAACAGACGACTAATGTATAAACTCCAAAGAAACTCCTATTCTTAGAAACACTAGGATGGCTAATGTTCTTGATTTCCAGAAGCTATTATGTTAAGTCCTGATACGTGTCTGTGATTCTTGAAGTCCTATTTGATATAATCCATAATGACATTCGAAGGGTACTTGACATGACTGTTGTCTTTAATACTCAAGTGTTGGTTCATTCTACTTATTCTATTGAGTCTCAGACGAGGATTTAGTTTGCATATGATTGCTCACTACTCTACTCGTGCATGCCGTTAATATATCTTTCACCGAGTCCCGGGCAGGGTATGTTTTCGTGCACAGTTTCACTGCATTGTTCACCGAGTCCCTCATTAGAGGGCCGGGTACGTACATATATATATATATATATATATGATGATGATGATATGATGAGGGCACCGAGTCCCATGATGGGTCGGTATGGTATATGATGACTTTATTCACCGAGTCCCATAATGGGCCGGATATAGTATATGATATAGACATGCATGATTTTCATCTCGTAAGGCACAGGTGCATTGGTATCCTGGATTATCATACTTGCCTTTTGTTACCTTTTATTCAGTCTTGATCTTCTTTATTATATTTCATTCTTTATATACTCAGTACATATCTCGTACTGACCCCCTTTCTTCGAGGGGCTGCGTTTCATGCCCGCAGGTACAGACACTCGGTTTGATGATCCTCCAGCTTAGGACTTCTGCTCAGCTTTTTTGGTGAGCTCCATTGTTCCGGAACATAGATTATTTTGGTACAAATCTTTTGATGTCGACTTATACATGTCCAGGGGTACGGCGGGGCCCTGTCCCATCATATTTCACTTATACACTCTTAGAGGTATGTAGACATATGTGGTTTATATCTGATTGTGTCGATATGGTTTGTTTTGGATCTTCCCGTATATAGTGGCAACCTTGTCGGTTTGCGTATTGTGTTATGCTTTGGTCAGCTGTGACTCCTCAGGAGACAGGTTTATGATATGTGGCGTTGTGAATCTTTCGTTTGTTTTTACAAGTTTCCATATGTCCTTAGTTTCAGTCTGACTATATCTAGCAGGTTTGTATACATGTGTCCAGTTAGGGCACTAGTCATGGCCCATGGGGTTGGGTCGTGACAATTTAGGTCGCACAGTCCGTAGTGACATCTTTCTTGGAGTCATCATTTTAATCCTCTGACATGCACTATCTATAACATTCCCTTCGAATAGTTGAAAACGAGTTTCCTTCTTAGTAATGACTTTCGGTTGGAATACTCCCTTGACACCTCAGGTATATGTTTTCAAGATATATAAGTGAGTCACCCTTCTGATATGATCCTCCTTGATACTTAAACTTGTCGATCCTTTTTCTTTCTCAATTATTCTAGATACCTTTCATCCTTATCGTTACTTCTTCCCATAATCTTAATCATATAGTCAGTACCTCTATACCCACATTATTAAATCAACCATATGAATCCTTTGTTACATATTAATACCTTGTCATCTCTTAACCTCTCATGATTAAGTAATAATCAGGAAACTTCTTCTTATCTTTAGATAATGGTGTTAAGTCTCACATGGTTTGCAAATCTCTCCCACTTCCTTTCTTCCATATGACCATGAAAATGGTATTGATTCACATCCGTAGAATCTAGATAAATTCAATCCGAGATCTCCTGTAGTAGGTGTCCCTCGTCGACTCATTAAAGGCTTCATAATTTTCGAGAATTTTATAACCCTTTGGTAAACTGTTGGAAATTCGCTATAACCACAATGATACAAAATGAAAGTTCCAAGGCTTAATATTCTTCTGGTAAAACTCCCTTTATCCAATAATCCCATCGAATTTGTAAGTAATGTAACACACCCCAGGGCTATCGTAGGAAACATATAACATATACATATATCATATTCAGAGTAATTGTCCTATTAATGATAATTCCAACTCAACATTTCGACTTAATTTACCATATATTTTCCCTCAACTGACCTGAAGCATCACCAACACCCTATTCTTACTTACCTCTTACTCCTCTTTTTAAGTACCCAATTGGTTTCATTCTCGACATGTAAATACTTGCAGGTTACATAACCGATCTTGTGTAATTCCTGTACGAACATCTAATCTTATTCGTAAACTTCCCTTCCTTTCGCTCATTCTATTTTATGTATCTCATACATACCAAAACTCTTTTGTCTATCTGTTGTAACTTTTCTCGTCATACTCTTTTCTTTCCTTTATTTCTCCCTTGATTATCACATCTTATATTCTACTATAGAAAACTTTATGTCCCTTCTTATGGTATACTGTAACATATCCATGTCTTTTCTTTATAATTTATAACTTTGATTATCCACGTACGAAACCTTAACAAAATCACAAAGCGACGAGAACCTTTCTATATATAGTACAAAATCTCATCTGATAATCTGTACTCGAGTAATGCAACCAATGTAGCAACTTATCCAAGGCTACATTCCACTTACTCCAATCAATAATTAATTAGAACTTGTAGTCGTTCCAAATTCTCAATTAGGTATCACTTATATTTTGATGATAAGTGTCCAAAGTTTTCTTGTAACATTATCTTTATCCCAACCTATATCATCTGTTTCCTTTAGTAAATTTACAATACATCATTTGTTCCTCAAGCCTACAGTCCTTGTCCTTTAAGGATTCCACTGTTTCTGAGGTGAAGTCATATACATGCAGTACTCCTTTATGCCTTATGCTCTTTTACCCTTGTTGTGTACCCAGTACCGATTTCTAACTTACTCAAAATCATATCAAGTTCATCTTAATGATAGTCTTATCTTATCAACTTGTCGTCGTACTACACCTTTAAGTTCGTAGCTATATATTTCCTTTTTATTTTATACTCGTACTCAATTAATTACGTCTATCTTGGGTGCTTCCTTTAGAATTCCCTTACCATTTTTCCAGTCTATGTCCATCTTTTATTCTATGCACGAGGAATCTTATGCTACCTCTATATCCTTCGGAAAACACTACTTCTGCATAACCCCTTTCTCATTTTCAAAACGTATTCTGTTCATCCCTGTTTGTTCTTATCATACCAGTCATTTTCTCGCACTCATTCTACCTCGTTTCTCATCTTTCTGTAGTTTGGTCTTTCAAAATTCCGTCACTTATATTACTCGTGTTCTCGGCTATACGTGTCATAACCGATTACTACACTGTTATCTCGCTTTCTTCTTATTTCCTTCTTTCAATTACTCCTTCTTTTCTTGTGCTCGCTATCATTTCTGTTACCACATAATATTTATTCTGAACTTTCCCTACAGAACTTTATAAGTCTTTCTTATTCGTTCTATAGCTCGCTTTTTCGTTTCACACTTGCCTTTATACTCTAGTCACATAGATCACATCATATCTTTTAGTCACTTCCTCACTAGGCTTTACTCATTTTCATAACAATCCTTATTATATTCACATTATATCCTGTTTGTAGTGAATCCTATAGTGTAACACTTCTTAACCTTATTCACGATTCTTACTATGGTTTAATTACACACTGTGGAGTAGGCGTACTTAACCTTTTACCCTTTCGGGTCAATATTATCCTTAATACCTCCAAGCTGTCTTATCAATACATTCATATTCGTCACAATTCTTCTTCCTCTGTACTCTTGTCTCAATCATATTATTACTTCTTTTAACTATAAACTCGTCGTAATTTATCCGTGCTTATCAATTCAGTTGATACCTCAATATAACACTCTATTAAGATTTTCCAACCTTTTCTAAATCATCTATTAGTATCACAAGCCCTTCCAAATTATCCTAGCATTTCTTTTTACCATATCGATATCGACCTCATAATTACTATTACCATCAATTCAACAGTTAACTTATTTCTCGAAGTCAGCCGTACTCGTAACTTAGTCAAATCTTATCATTAACGTTGACACGACCTTTCAAGACATTTTACGAACTTATATCTCATTCTCCTTTTATTTCTAGGAAAATTTTGGCAGAGTTTCCTCTGTATTTCTTACTATTCGGAAACAGTCGTCCTACCTTGGTAGGAGTAAGGTCTGCGTACACTCTACCCTCCCCAGACCCCACGTTGTGGGATTTCACTGGGTTGTTGTTGTTCCTCTGTATTTCTTACTATCCCAAAACCTGTATGCAGGAAATACCAACAATGCCTCACAGGGCCAACTTATATATATATATATATATATATATATATATATATATATATATATATATATATATCATATCATATCATATCATATCATATCATAGCCACACAGGGCTCCCAATATCAACAACAGTATGCAAATGAGGAACTTACCTCGTATGTCCTACTCAAACTGTACCTGTTATACTTTTCCGTTTACTTTCCCTTTCAATCTTTAACTGTTTCAATCATACCTGCAACATTCATACCATATCTGACATATATCCTGCTTATCGTTACTTATCTTTTTAATGATTCCTTTAGCTTCTTCTGTTCACACCTTATAATTGAACTTATCATCAATATATATATATATATATATATATATATATATATATATATATATACATTCAATCCATTTCTTACTATACTTACAATAACTTACTTACCTTGATGATGACCAGTTCGCCATTCTGTAAATACAAATTCTGGTAACGTAACCTCAATGAAATATCTTACCTTTGTAACTTTCAGTATCATCAATCACTTTCTTCTGTTGATACCGTTCTTCTGCTCAAATCAAGGGTTAGTATAAGGAATCTCATTTCCTATAGCTTGGCTCTATCACACAATCTTAGATATGAAAGAAAAGTAACCATCCTAAATGCCCTGTATCCTCCTGTTTATAAATGTGGCGCACAACACACCATAAACAAGACTCTACTAAACACGACTTTGCAGACAACCCCTAGGACGAACTACTCTGATACCACTTTGTCACACCCCAATTCTAATAGGACATGATGGGCACCCAGCTGTTACTTAGAGCTGAGCGAACCCTCTGGCATTCACATAATGAAACTGGACATATAGAAAAAAATTCAGAAATATAATAAAGTACTTTCCATCAAACCATAGAAATTTGCGAACGATACCCAATTAATCAAAAACCAATTAAGTCAAGCAGACATATCGGCCTATATGATCTCTTTACTCAATGCATGACATCTTAACATACTAACCACAGGAAACTGTCTGCAAAGTCTTTAAGAGTAAACACCTGAATCGCATGAGTCGGGACAGGGCCCCGACGTACCCGTACGCACATATGATAATTATAATCACTCGGCACTGCTCCAGGAAGAAAATGGAGTTTGCCAATCCCAGTTGATAGCCAACCATCCTAGCTGAATACTTTTACCTACAAAATAATATGGGACTGTGTGGCATGAACAAAGCGCCCCCAGGCAAAGGGACGTCAGTACGAACAATGTACCGAATATGTAAGGCAACAGTAATCATAAAGAATGAGATATAAGCTATAATGAGAGTATGAGAAACCACCTGTAATATGAATAGCCCTGAAGGCAATGACTAAACATGTAAATGTATGCCATACCCGGCCCTTTAGTAAGGGACTCGATGAAATATAAACATATACCGTACCCGGCCCTCTAGTGAGGGACTCGGTGAATAAAGTCATCATATACCATTCCCGGCCCATCATGGGACTCGGTGCCATAATCACATCATCATCATATATATATATATGCCGTACCCGGCCCTCTAGTGAGGGACTCGGTGAACAATGCAATGAAACTGTGCACGAATACATACTCGGCCCCGGACTCGGTGAATGATATATTAACGGCATGCACGAGCAGAATATTATGAGGAACCATATGCAAACTAAATCATCATCTGAGACTCAATAGAATAATTAGAATGAACTAACACTTGAGAATCAAGACAACTATCATGTTAAACACCACTGAGAACTGGAATTCATTGGAGTCATAATGCAAGTGAGACTCGTAAGATTATCTCTGAACTCTTTGAATAGCCTTGAAGCACCCTCGAATGTCATCATGGATTATATCAAAATAGGACTTCGGGAATCATAGACACGTATCAGGACATAATGAAATAGCTTCTCGAAATCAAGAATATTAGCCATTCTAGTATCTCTAAGAATAGGAGCTTCTTTGGAGTTTATATGTTCGTCGTCTGTTTGTTTCATATAGACCATGCCAAAAAAAAAGAAGGGATATCCTTAACATACCTTATCCGCTCCAAGCTACCCACAAATCAGATCCCGGACTCCCCAATCTACAACAACAATATTGATATCAAGTATTAACTATAGTACACTTAGAATCCCAAGTCTAAGCTAGCACGTTACTTAACAAAATTCGGACAGCATTTCCCCTGAAAACTTAACAATCCCCGATATTCCAATTTCTGCAAAAATATCAACTACAATACCAACAACAACAATACCAAATATTTCATATCAAGCTAGAATCAAACCCATCTCTAGATCTCTCTCAAAACATCCTACAATATCAACTACTTTCCATAAAAAGGAAATTATCTCAACAACACAATAATAACAGGTTCCAAAACAGCCACCAAACAGCCCATAAGCTAACAACAACATCAAAATACGATTTCCCGCTATTAATCGCGTAGTTCTCTTTTCACTGTTTAGCTATGACCGGGATGAATTTAAATATATCAAGTAGAGGAGAATTATTACCTTAAATACTTTGGAAAAACTCCTCACACGAACTGGAACAACTCTTACAGCGGCAACAACGAGGCAACTACAAGTTTACTAGCACTACGAGATTGCTAGCACATGATTTACCTTATCTACCTTTCTTTTTGTTGAAGGAAATATAATTTGTGAAAGAAATAGAGGGGAAAGCGTTGCTACACATCTAATAATGTTGCTGTACAATTCATGTGAAGTTCCTAAGCTAGATGAAGCTATGAAGGTTTTATTCATGTTTTGTACTAAGATAATTCAGCTAGCAAATGAAACATTCGTGTTATATGCACCGAATGGATTATGAGGTCCATTCTTCTAATAGACTTTATAAAGATGCCACCAATCACTTGACAATGCTTAGTCATTGTTACTCCCTTATATGCTACCACGTGAACGTGAAAGTGTGGTCACTCAACACTCATCCCTCCACTAGTATTATTTTATACCACTACAATTCCCCCACTTAATTAATTACACGCATAATTAATTTCTTGATCATGATTTACTTAAATAATAAATCATTTTAACACACTTCATATACTCATCATCATGATCATATGACATAGCACTAGTCCATAACCTCATTTGCCACACATAAAATATTATTTGCAATCATCGTCGTCCCACTTTTTTGTCTTAAATCATTTCGGGACTTTATTCCTTACATACACCGAGTTATTGATTTTCATGCTTCAATTTGCTCATGTTGGACGGTCAAATTTTCTAGTCCAAAATGCAGGATATTATAGCTTGGACCGTATCTCATTCAAATAAATTTCAAACCTCGACGAAATTTTATTTTCTTCGATTTGTTTAACTTCTAATATTTACAACCCATTGGTACCACCATTCTAACCACCTATAAGCTTGGGGGATAGCCTCATTTCCGTTACAAATGTCATTTAACTCGCGTGCTCTCCAACGCATTAAAACACGGGAGACATCTATACATATCTATAACTATATTTCCAGCCCTTCAACATAAAAAAATTACCCTCAAATATAATACAACAATAACGACAACACTAATCAAACTTAATCCACCATTATTAAATTAGAACAACCCCAACACGGCCAAACAGAACCTTAACATTAACATATACATTTTCTTGCATCCAATTCCACTTAATAAGAGTTAATCTCTCAATTACAGTATCATCTACTCCAATTACACCATAAGAAGAGGAAATCTTACCTTAATTTAATTAGGACAGATCCTACAATCACTTGCACCAATTGCACCACTTCTTCTTCCTCAATTTAAATCCTAATGTTGCTGCCTCCCTTGAATTTTTAGAAAACTTTTATGGAATTAAAATTTCCCTTCTTTCACCATGTTAAAGCTAGCCGTGAGCTTGGAAGCCATGGTTGTTCATGTTTTTTGCTTCAAATGGATTTTTTTGTGAAGATGAATGTATATTCATTAGTCATCATCACATGTAATATATAGGCAGCTCATCCATAGGACACGTGCCCCACTAGCATGCATCATCCATGTTTTTTTAATTATTAAATCTGGTGGGGCCCACTTAATGGTCTAATTAACTTAATT